>NW_025533621.1:465000-500000 GCF_020615455.1 Coregonus clupeaformis
ACAATCCCTAACATTCTGCCTGGTCTTACCTGAGTGGCTGCTCTTGCTGCCCATCTGGCTCTCTGATTGGCTGTGACTGACAGACTGAGACCTGATTTCCTGGATAGAACCCTGGATGGGCGAATCGCGTCCGGAGGGGGCGGCGCTGACAGGCTTCTCCATGTTCTTCAGTTCCATCTCCTCATGGTGGATCCACAGGTCTGGAGGTCTCAGGTCCTTCTGACTGCCTTTTCTCTTCCCAGCACTGTGGGTGGCACGCTTCCTATAGAGGGGAGGGAGCGGGAGAAGAGGAGAGGAGGTTAGTAAGAAACAAGTAGATACTTCTGACTGCCTTTCCCCCTCCCTGCACTGTGGGTGACACGCTTCCTATAGAGGGGAGGGAGAGGAGAGGAGAGGAGAGGAGAGGAGAGGAGAGGAGAGGAGAGGAGAGGAGAGGAGAGGAGAGGAGAGGAGAGGAGAGGAGAGGAGAGGAGAGGAGAGGAGAGGAGGGAGGGGAGTGAGAGAGAGAGAGAGAGAGAGAGAGAGAGAGAGAGAGACAGACACAGAGAGAGCTAGATAGAGGGAGAGCGAGATGGAGAGAGAGAGAGAGAGAGAGAGAGAGAGAGAGAGAGAGACACAGAGAGAGCTAGATAGAGGGAGAGCGAGATGGAGAGAGAGAGAGAGAGAGAGAGAGAGAGAGAGAGAGAGAGAGAGAGAGAGAGAGAGAGAGGGAGGGAGGGAGAGAGAGAGAGAGAGAGAGAGAGAGAGAGAGAGAGAGAGAGAGAGAGAGAGAGAGAGAGAGAGGGAGGGAGAGAAGGGACCCACACTTGCCACCGCCTCACCACCAGTCAAACCCAGCTCAAAACACTGTTCACATTTTAATTACATTCACTTAATTATCAAACTGTATGAATCTCAATGACGCGTAACAAGAGTTTCACCGTGAGCATCTCATCACTCTAATTATAGAGGCATCTCAGCCCCTGTATAGATATGTGTGTGTGTGTCGATTTCATTCACAGGTGGGTTGGCTGTAATAAACTGGCTTATTCAAGCATTGAAGTAACCAAGGGTCATGTTGAAAGAAGCAGTGCAGTGCACAGAGAACACTTGTCTTGTTGGGGCATGAGTCAGGACCTTGAGTCCTACAGGTTGATGAGTCCTAACCTTGGCTGTGCGAGGAGGGTTTAGGGTATTGTTTCGATTGTTTCGCGATTGTTTATACCGATCTAAAACTATGCATAAATCTGCGATGCGTTGGGCTAGAAACAAGCGATAAAATGCCAGAAGAAGATGCGACTGATGCACTTGGGAATATCTTTGGTTAGTCTCTATGATATTCAGAAGCTGAGCTCCAACCTTCTAAAGTCGAGGAGTCAAAGAAATTGGACTTTGCTTGGGAAGTAATCTTATACAATGTGTGACTGTCGCTATTAATTGATCTATTCACTTTCTGTAAAAGAATATGTAGAATTAAATTGAGGGTTCATATAAATTATCATAATAAAACATATTAGCGGAATAACATTTGAAATAATCGGGTCTAGACTTTATTTTCCTTATCCACCATCATCATCATCATCATTAAATAGCCTATCTAAAATATGTCACACATCTTGTTAAACGATGTAGAATTGCAGGAAATGAGCTTCAGAAGAACAACATTTTCCCAGGTCTCTCAAATTAAACAAAATCAAGCTGGTGGTGTATTTAATATCGGCTATCTCAATAAACAATAAAACAGGGTGGGGGCGTGACTTAAAGATCCTGGTGTAGAGAACAGGGCCCAGATTCACAAAACCTTCTTAAGGACACATTGTTTCCTTAACTTTATACTTAAGAAGAAACTTACGAAAAGTTGCTATTCCTCAATAAAGTTATTGAAAATGTTCTTAAGTTTATTCTTATGTTTCTTACATTTTACATTTGACATTTTAGTAATTTAGCAGACGCTCTCATCCAGAGCGACTTAGAGTTAGTGAGTGCATATATTTTTATACTGGCCCCCTGTGGGAAACGAACGAACACAACCCTGGCGTTGCAAGCGCCACGCTCTACCAACTGAGCTACACGGACACGGACACGGTCTTCACACAGACACACACGTGGACAAACGTGGACACACACACACACACGGACACACACACAGACACACACACGGATGCTGAAAGGATCTAATGAATTACGTATCAGTAGGTCTTCACTAATAGGAGGGTGTGAAAGATCTGTGGAGAGGCTGTACCGTCAGAAGTCTAACTTACAGAGAACAAGACAGAGAGAACCTCTCCTCTCAGATAACTAGCACTGTGCAAATATCAAACAGAATGCTTAATAAATGTAACATGTGACATAAGAGTGTCATCCCAGAGCTAAGGGCTTGAAAGGAGAGAAGATAAGCCACTAGCAAACTGCAGTGGAGTCCAAATTGTGTCCAAAATGGCACCCTATTCCCTATATAGTGCACTACTTTTGACAGGTATCCGGTTAAAAGTAGTGTACTATAAAGGGAATAGGGTGCCATTTGGGACGCATCACAACAAAGGGATATCTCCTCAGAGGGACAACTGTTCTGTTCCCATGTCTCTAGTACAAAGAGAGTTTATATAAAGAGGGGGAACAGTCAACCCTGAGTAGTGAAAACATGGGGCCTGATGAGAAGAGAGGAGAGGAGAGGAGAGGAGAGGAGAGGAGAGGAGAGGAGAGGAGAGGAGAGGAGAGGAGAGGAGAGGAGAGGAGAGGAGAGGAGAGGAGAGGAGAGGAGAGGAGAGGAGAGGAGAGGAAGTCCAACTTACTTCCTCTGTTGTGCGGAGGAGCGCCGGGTGCAAATGAGCGCAACTATGACGACCACTACCACCGTTACTGCTCCCACAGAGACCACGATGATGACCAGGAGGTTGCTGTTCTTCTGGGGAGTCACGCTGCCGTGGGGAGGACGCATCTGACCAATGTCTGAAATACAACAGGGACAGGAAATAGGATTGTTGGACAAGAATGTAATGGTATACCGCTTGTGATGCTCTAATGTGAATGCTAATGGTAAAATGCTAGTGATGCTATAATGTGAATGCTAATGGTAAAATGCTTTGGATGCTATAATGAGAATGCTAGTGGCAAAAATGCTAGTGATGCTGTAATGTGAATGCTAATGGTAAAATGCTAGTGACGCTATAATGTGAAAGCCAATGGTAAAATGCTAGTGACGCTATAATGTGAATACTAATGGTAAAATGCTAGTGGTAGCTTAGTGGTTAAGAGCGTTGTGCCAGTAACCGAAAGGTTGCTGGTTCTAATCCCCGTGGGTTAGTGTACTGTAGTCAGAGAACAGTGGGTGGTGTTATCTATTCAGAGCACAGTGGGTGGTGTACTGTAGTCAGAGAACAGTGGGTGGTGTTATCTATTCAGAGCACAGTGGGTGGTGTACTGTAGTCAGAGAACAGTGGGTGGTGTACTGTGGTCAGAGAACAGTGGGTGGTGTACTGTAGTCAGAGAACAGTGGGTGGTGTACTGTAGTCAGAGAACAGTGGGTGGTGTTATCTAGTCAGAGCACAGTGGGTGGTGTACTGTGGTCAGAGAACAGTGGGTGGTGTACTGTAGTCAGAGAACAGTGGGTGGTGTACTGTAGTCAGAGAACAGTGGGTGGTGTACTGTAGTCAGAGAACAGTGGGTGGTGTACTGTAGTCAGAGAACAGTGGGTGGTGTACTGTGGTCAGAGCACAGTGGGTGGTGTACTGTAGTCAGAGCACAGTGGGTGGTGTACTGTAGTCAGAGCACAGTGGGTGGTGTACTGTAGTCAGAGCACAGTGGGTGGTGTTAACTAGTCAGAGAACAGTGGGTGGTGTACTGTAGTCAGAGAACAGTGGGTGGTGTACTGTAGTCAGATCACAGTGGGTGGTGTACTGTAGTCAGAGCACAGTGGGTGGTGTACTGTAGTCAGAGCACAGTGGGTGGTGTACTGTGGTCAGAGAACAGTGGGTGGTGTACTGTAGTCAGAGCACAGTGGGTGGTGTACTGTAGTCAGATCACAGTGGGTGGTGTACTGTAGTCAGATCACAGTGGGTGGTGTACTGTAGTCAGATCACAGTGGGTGGTGTACTGTAGTCAGATCACAGTGGGTGGTGTACTGTAGTCAGAGAACAGTGGGTGGTGTACTGTAGTCAGAGAACAGTGGGTGGTGTACTGTAGTCAGAGAACAGTGGGTGGTGTACTGTAGTCAGATCACAGTGGGTGGTGTACTGTAGTCAGAGAACAGTGGGTGGTGTACTGTAGTCAGAGAACAGTGGGTGGTGTACTGTAGTCAGAGAACAGTGGGTGGTGTACTGTAGTCAGAGAACAGTGGGTGGTGTTATCTAGTCAGAGAACAGTGGGTGGTGTACTGTAGTCAGAGAACAGTGGGTGGTGTACTGTAGTCAGAGAACAGTGGGTGGTGTTATCTAGTCAGAGAACAGTGGGTGGTGTACTGTAGTCAGAGAACAGTGGGTGGTGAACTGTAGTCAGAGCACTAACAGACAGACTGTGCTCCAAACACCCTGTTTCCAACAGTACGGGGGGGATTCCTTTCAGTTGAAAACACCAGCGGTTTCCAAACGGCCTGAGGAAAATAACAAACACTGCAACGCAACAAGACAAATTGAGAGAGCTATGCACATTTCCATGGCTGGTACCATGCAGTGGTGTGTGTGTGTGTGTGTGTGTGTGTGTGTGTGTGTGTGTGTGTGTGTGTGTGTGTGTGTGTGTGTGTGTGTGTGTGTGTGTGTGTGTGTGTGTGTGTGTGTGTGTGTGTGTGTGGTGTGTGGTGTGTGTGGTGTGTGTGTGTGTGTGTGGTGTGTGTGTGTGTGTGTGCGCGCAGGCTGCCATCAGTCGCGTGCTCCCTCTGAGTGGTGTTGTGTTCGCTCTCCTCATGATCATGGGGGGTTAAGTGTGAAGGATAGATCCACTGTGGTGCCTCCAAGCCCACACACCCACACATTGTATGTGGCTTCTCCACGCTACTCTCTTCAAGGTCACAATCACGGGTGATGGAGAGTGTCATCAATTCAACCTGTCCCTCCGTTTCATTTTCACCGCCCCCCCATCTCAAAGAAATGACAGATATACTGACGCCTTTAACTCTACCTGGACTCCATTACCAAGCTTTTATACAGCAGCCACAGACAATCCACCTCCCCCGCGTCCCAAAGACCACCCTATTCTCTCTGTAGTGCACTACCTTTGACCGGGGCCCATAGGACCATTTGAGGGGCTGCCATAGACTGTAGACTGTATTTCATTAGGGCTAATACAGTGGCCGTCTATAACAACAACCTGTCTCAAAACCCTCAGGCTACTATGACCTCCTCCTACCAGCTACTCAAACAGAACGGCCTACGCAGTATACAACGTGTGTGTGTGTGTGTCTATGTGTGTGTGTGTATATATATATATATATGTATATATGTGTGTGTGTTCTGGAATATTCTACGGGTTCTATTGTTCTATTCTATTCAACATGTTATATTGTAAACAAATACCCTTTGGTAATATCAGAATGCTAGTCTTTGTTAGAAGTCTTTGTCAGAGCAGCTGGTAATCAACATGTTGTGGTAGTCATCTCACGTTGCACTCCTCAACTGTCTACAACGCATCACAAGTTAACTTACTATAGATCGAATGACCTGTCAAACGCCGATAAAACAACTTGAAAGCAGACTAACCTCAGTAGCCTTTTAAACAACAACAGTAAATGAAAAGCTTTTTGTGTTAGTGTCTCTCAGTTGTGTAGCTAGGTAACCCACAAGAGAATAACATCACAGAAGCATCACCAGATATAACCGCTGTCATCCCAGCAGGACAACCATGCAGAACACAGGTAAAGCTTTGAATATCTTTTTTCTGCACAACGTCTTGTGAAAACCAATTACATTACATAAAGACAGCGTTCACATTGACAAACTCGTGTTGCTGGCAAACCAACATAAATGGCAAATATTTATTTGATTCCTTGTATAATACAACTTTTGTTATTGTTAACAATAAAACAGCTGCTGATATTGACTTGCAGTTGTTTTGATGAAGGCATGACTATCAGTATGCTGGCACTTTACTAGAGCCCTACCCAGCCCTGTGACCTTCAGGCCCTACCCTACCCAGGACCACAACGTTCAGGCCCTACCCTACCCAGGACCACAACGTTCAGGCCCTACCCTACCCAGGCCTGTGACGTTCAGGTCCTACCCTACAAAGGACCACAACCTTCAGGCCCTACCCTACCCAGGCCCACAACGTTCAGGCCCTACCCTACCCAGGACCACAACGTTCAGGACCACAACGTTCAGGCCCTACCCTACCCAGGCCCACAACGTTCAGGCCCTACCCTACCCAGGACCACAACGTTCAGGCCCTACCCTACCCAGGCCCGTGACGTTCAGGCCCTACCCTACCCAGGACCACAACCTTCAGGCCCTACCCTACCTAGGCCCACAACCTTCAGGCCCTACCCTACCCAGGACCACAACCTTCAGGCCCTACCCTACCCAGGACCACAACCTTCAGGCCCTACCCTACCCAGGACCACAATGTTCAGGACCACAACGTTCAGGCCCTACCCTACCCAGGACCACAACCTTCAGGTCCTACCCTACCCTACAGCACAACGTTCAGGCCCTACCCTACCCACAACATTCAGGCCCTACCCTACCCCACAACGTTCAGGCCCTACCCTACCCAGGCCCACAACGTTCAGGCCCTACCCTAACCAGGACCACGACGTTCAGGCCCTACCCTACCCAGGCCTGTGACGTTCAGGCCCTACCCTACCCAGGACCACAACCTTCAGGCCCTACCCTACCCAGGCCCACAACGTTCAGGCCCTACCCAACCCAGGACCACAACCTTCAGGCCCTACCCTACCCAGGACCACAACCTTCAGGCCCTACCCTACCCAGGACCACAACCTTCAGGCCCTACCCTACCCAGGACCACAACGTTCAGGACCACAACGTTCAGGCCCTACCCTACCCAGGACCACAACCTTCAGGTCCTACCCTACCCTACAGCACAATGTTCAGGCCCTACCCTACCCCACAACGTTCAGGCCCTACCCTACCCCACAACCTTCAGGCCCTACCCTACCCCACAACGTTCAGGCCCTACCCAACCCAGGCCCACAACGTTCAGGCCCTACCCTACCCAGGACCACAACCTTCAGGCCCTACCCTACCCAGGACCACAACCTTCAGGCCCTACCCTACCCTACAGCACAACGTTCAGGCCCTACCCTACCCCACAACGTTCAGGCCCTACCCTACCCCACAACGTTCAGACCCTACCCTACCCCACAACGTTCAGGCCCTACCCTACCCAGGACCACAACGTTCAGGCCCTACCCTACCCAGGCCAGATTGCTTCTGCCAAATGTAAGGCCCAGCTCGGCCATACCCTGCCCGAAACCCAAACTCAGAAATATCTTCCTCTGTTAGTAAATCCATTAGCTGCTCCTCTCTGTCTGTCACTCGCTCTCTGCCTGCTGCTCGCTCTGCATGAACTCTGCTCATGGTGGCTCTGAGTTTAAGTATCCATAGCAACGGCTCCGCTTGGGCTGCTCTGCTCAATGACGAGACATGAGAGAGCAGTTAGCTGTAGCTAATTTTCATTACTCGAAACTCTGACGAAACTCAACGAAGATTATTATTTTCTGTGAAATAATCTCTCCGGTTTTATATTTGACGAGGTTGAGGCGCTTCTGACACCATGTTATGATCTTAGTCAGATATGACTGTACTGCGCAGCAGAGCACGAGGAAATGGCCCAGCTTCAAAATGTTAGTGATCAATTCAGTGATACCCGAGCCCCTTGCCCGTACCCTAGTTATTGATGAATTAACAGGCCCTACCCGGCCCTAACCCTCAGGTCGAATGCCAGAGCTCTAAACTCTGATCTCAACTAGAGGAGAAGCCTTAGAAGAAACCATCTCGGTCTGTTCTCTAGGTTTAACAAGATGACATGAAACCTTTTCAAATTGGCTTCGTTCATATTGGAACTCAACAGTCATGTTTTTTTTTCTCTCTCGCTTTTACTCGATAATTATCCGGTCTAGCTGTCTCAACAACAATAGTTATTCCAGCAGAAACATCAGATAATGTATGTTAGTCCCCTCAGACATTGTGTACGTCCCAAATGACGCCCTATTCTCTTTAAAGTGCACTACTTCAAACCAGGGACCTAGTCAAAAGTAGTGCACTATAAAAAAAGGTGCCGTTTGGGATGCAGACATTGTGTGTGTATTGACTCTGATGTTAGACTCCAATTCCAGTCCGGTTCCGCCTCGATGCTCATCTGCTATATTAGGGCCATTTCAACAGAATTATCTCCTATTCACTTAGATGGCTTTTCAGATGTTTTCAAGATGGAATCCCAACGTTCCCAGGCGAAGAGAAACACAGATTGCACACATGTATCTTTCAGACTGGGTTTGGATAAACATAGATAGCGCAATCTGTTATTTTCTTGCAAGGCCTTCTAGGAGTGGGGCAGACTATTGGATAGTTTTATAAAACTAGGTAGGCTAACAATTTAGGAGGAAAAAACAATAACACAACTAGACAACCAAATTAATCGTAATATCTGGGCCTCAATCCAATCCCCATCAGCGTCATTTCATAAGTAAAACAGTTGGAACATTAGTAGAACATAAGATTCATGGTTGTTGGATAGTTCTATAAAACTAAGTAGGCTAACGACTAAAAGACGAACAAAACATCAGCCTAATATCTGGCTCTCAATACCAGTCTGTGTAAATTCCATGAGTATCCATCGAGTGTTTTGACCTTCACCTCAGTCAAGGTCAAAACACTAAGAACATTTTAGTATAAATCACATTTTAGTAGAACATCAAGGAACATGTACACCATCCGGAACATCTAGGGACATTCTAAGAATGTTTAGTAGAACCAAAGAACCCAGGCAGACAAAATGAGATGACTCTCTGTCCCACAACACCTGACCAATCCCGGCTGTGATCTCAGCCCGTCTCTGGGACAGGATAGATGACTCCTCCCCTGCTCAGGGTCACTAGTCTGGACATCCGGCTGGCGCACTTACTGTACTCCTATGGCACTGTGTTCCAAATGGTACACTATTCCCTTTGTAGTGCACTACTTTTAACCAGAGCCCATACAGTATGGACAGTATGTGTGCCAACTGGATGGTCCAAAGTAGTGCACTAAATAGGGAACAGGGTGTCATTTGGGACGCAAGCTCTGCCTCTGTTTCACACTGCTCCTGTCCATTGAGAACCAGGTATTATACACAAGAGGTCTGTGCTTCGTTAGTGAACTCTGACCTCTACCATGCTGGAAGGTGACAGGCTCAACCATCTGCTCCAATCAGAAGGACAGACAGAAACCACCGGTTACCTCCTAATTCATCCCAGCAGGCATTGCAGCGGGTCAGCGAGCATGTTGTCATACCAACGAGCCCAGCCGATCCCCGGTTACGTTCTGCCAACACTCTCAAGTGTGATTACAGATTACTGCGTGTGTGTGCGTGTCTGTGTATGCATGTGTGTGTGTGCATGTGTTTGTGTGTGTGTGCAACTTGTAGTGAATTTGGTGGGGAAGCCCCGACATGGGTGGGGTTATCATATACATGAAAGGCTACTCAGACTGGAAAGGGTTAGTGTTAGGGTTACTCAGACTGGAAAGGGTTAGTGTTAGGGTTACTCAGACTGGAAAGGGTTTGTGTTAGGGTTACTCAGACTGGAAAGGGTTAGTGTTAGGGTTACTCAGACTGGATATCCCCTGCTCCTTCCTTCTCTAGTCTACCCCTCTCTCCCTCCTTTCCATCCTCTCCTCTGCTCATCCTTCTCTAGTCTGCCCCTTTCTCCCTCCCTCCCTTCCTTCTCATAAACCTGCAGCCCGTGATGATCTGGTGCTCCTTAATTAACAGACAGATTTCCCAACAGAGACAGCTCCACAGCCTGCCATGTGTACAGAGCCTTCGTATATCTAGGCAACTAGTCTATAGTTCCCAGACCAGGAAATTAACTAGGCTACCTATTCCCAGAGCTGTTTCCAGGTCTGCTAAAAGATAGACTAGTTGATTTTACAGTAGGGAGCCGTTTCCAGGTCTGGGAACAGATAGACTAGTTGATTTCACAGCAGGGAGCCGTTTCCAGGTCTGGGAACTATAGACTAGTTGATTTCACAGTAGGGAGCTGTTTCCAGGTCTGGGAACAGATAGACTAGTTGATTTCACAGCAGGGAGCCGTTTCCAGGTCTGGGAACAGATAGACTAGTTGATTTCACAGCAGGGAGCCGTTTCCAGGTCTGGGAACAGATAGACTAGTTGATTTCACAGTAGGGAGCCGTTTCCAGGTCTGGGAACAGATATACTAGTTGATTTCACAGCAGGGAGCCGTTTCCAGGTCTGGGAACAGATAGACTAGTTGATTTCACAGCAGGGAGCCGTTTCCAGGTCTGGGAACTCTAGACTAGTTGATTTCACAGTAGGGAGCCGTTTCCAGGTCTGGGAACAGATAGACTAGTTGATTTCACAGTAGGGAGCCGTTTCCAGGTCTGGGAACAGATAGACTAGTTGATTTCACAGTAGGGAGCCGTTTCCAGGTCTGGGAACAGATAGACTAGTTGATTTCACAGTAGGGAGCTGTTTCCTGTGAAATCTGTGCCTGGCACAACAGAACCAAATGCAAAAGTCCCCAAAGTACCCAACCCACCCACATAGCACTCCTGACAGGCTAAAGCAAACACTCAAAGTACTTGAAAGATGTCGAATAGTATTTGAACCCAAGTCTAGTATACTTAACTCTGGACACAGCACAGGGCGGTAACACTAGGGAGCAATTAAGGCTGTGTGGCAGAAATGCATTTTGGGTTGTAGGGGTGCTTACCGTTCAGACTGCTCCTATCGATCAGGTTGTTGTCAGAAGGCCAGTAGCCACCATCTCCATGGCGACCTGTAGAAAAGAGAGAGAGTGGGGGGGAGCAGAGAGAGAGAGAGAGATAGAGAGAGAGAGATAGAGACATAGAGAGAGAGAGAGATAGATAGATAGAGAGAGAGAGAGAGAGAGATAGAGAGAGAGAGATAGAGACAGAGAGAGAGAGAGAGAGAGATAGAGAGAGACAGAGAGATAGAGACAGAGAGAGAGAGAGATAGAGAGAGACAGAGAGACAGAGAGAGAGAGAGAGAGAGAGAGAGAGAGAGAGAGAGACAGAGAGAGAGAGAGAGAGAGAGAGAGAGAGAGAGAGAGAGAGAGAGAGAGAGAGAGAGAGAGAGAGAGAGAGAGAGAGAGAGAGAGAGAGAGAGAGAGAAACAGAGAGAGAGAGAGACAGAGAGATAGAGAGAGAGAGAGAGACAGAGAGAGTGCAGGAAGAACAAATAAGAATGCTGTTATATTTAGTGTTCAAACTTGAGGTTATTTAGAGAGAGAAAAATAAAAATAGTTACCTATTTTAAGAATATATTATTTTCTTTGATTCAATTATGACACAGTGTATGAAATGTAATATGAGCCTAAATTGCAATCCAGAGAGGCAATATACACTATACTACAGACCACTATACTATACTACACTATACTACAGACCACTATACTATACTACACTATACTACAGACCACTATACTATACTACACTATACTACAGACCACTATACTATACTATACTACAGACCACTATACTATACTACAGACCACTATACTATACTACATACCACTATACTATACTACAGACCACTATACTATACTATACTATACTACAGACCACTATACTATACTACAGACCACTATACTATACTATACTACAGACCACTATACTATACTACAGACCACTATACTATACTACAGACCACTATACTATACTGCACTATACTACAGACCACTATACTATACTATACTATACTATACTACAGACCACTATACTATACTATACTACATACCACTATACTATACAACAGACCACTATACTATACTATATTACAGACCACTATACTATACTACAGACCACTATACTATACTATACTACATACCACTATACTATACTATACTATACTACAGAACACTATGCTATACTATACTATACTATACTACAGACCACTATACTATACAACAGACCACTATACTATACTATACTACAGACCACTATACTATACTACAGACCACTATACTATACTATACTATACTACAGACCACTATACTATACTATACTACAGACCACTATACTATACTATACTATACTACATACCACTATACTATACTATACTATACTATACTACAGACCACTATACTATACTGCACTATACTACAGACCACTATACTATACTACAGGCCACTATACTATACTACAGACCACTATACTATACTATACTATACTATACTATACTACAGACCTCTATACTATACTACAGACCACTATACTATACTGCACTACACCACATACCACTATACTATACTACAGACCACTATACTATACTAGACTACAGACCACTATACTATACTATACTACACTACACCACAGACCACTATACTATACTATACTACACTATACTACAGACCACTATACTATACTACACTATACTACAGACCACTATACTATACTACAGACCACAATACTATACTAGACTACAGACCACTATACTATACTACACTATAATACAGACCACTATACTACACTACACTACACCACAGACCACTATACTATACTACACTATAATACATACAACTATACTATACTACACTATACTACAGACCACTATACTATACTACAGACCACTATACTATACTAGACTACAGACCACTATACTATACTACACTATAATACATACAACTATACTAAACTACCCCCCCCCCAAAAAAATAAAAAACTTCTCTCTCTTCTCAATATCCAATTACTGTATAGTACTACAGTAGTGGTCTGTAGTGTAGTGGTCTGTAGTGTAGTGTAGTGGTCTGTAGTGTAATGGTCTGTAGTGTAGTGTAGTGGTCTGTAGTGCAGTGGTCTGTAGTGTAGTGGTCTGTAGTGTAGTTGTCTGTAGTGTAGTGGTCTGTAGTGTAGTGTAGTGGTCTGTAGTGTAGTGTAGTGGTCTGTAGTGTAGTGGTCTGTAGTGTAGTGGTCTGTAGTGTAGTGGTCTGTAGTGTAGTGTAGTGGTCTGTAGTGTAGTGGTCTGTAGTGTAGTGGTCTGTAGTGAAGTGGTCTGTAGTGTAGTGGTCTGTAGTGAAGTGGTCTGTAGTGTAGTGGTCTGTAGTGTAGTGTAGTGGTCTGTAGTGTAGTGGTCTGTAGTGTAGTGGTCTGTAGTGTGTAGTGGTCTGTAGTGTAGTGGTCTGTAGTGTAGTGTAGTGGTCTGTAGTGTAGTGGTCTGTAGTGTAGTGTAGTGGTCTGTAGTGTAGTGGTCTGTAGTGTAGTGGTCTGTAGTGTAGTGGTCTGTAGTGTAGTGAAGTGGTCTGTAGTGTAGTGGTCTGCAGTGTAGTGGTCTGTAGTGTAGTGTAGTGGTCTGTAGTGTAGTGGTCTGTAGTGTAGTGGTCTGTATTGTAGTGGTCTGTAGTGTAGTGGTCTGTAGTGTAGTGTAGTGGTCTGTAGTATAGTGGTCTGTAGTGTAGTGGTCTGTAGTGTAATGGTCTGTAGTGTAGTGGTCTGTAGTGTAGTGGTCTGTAGTGTAGTGTAGTGGTCTGTAGTGTAGTGGTCTGTAGTGTAGTGGTCTGTAGTGTAGTGGTCTGTAGTGTAGTGGTCTGTAGTGTAGTGTAGTGGTCTGTAGTGTAGTGGTCTGTAGTGTAGTGTAGTGGTCTGTAGTGTAGTGGGCTGTATTGTAGTGGTCTGTAGTGTAATGGTCTGTAGTGTAGTGGTCTGTAGTGTAGTGTAGTGGTCTGTAGTGTAGTGGTCTGTAGTGTAGTGTAGTGGTCTGTAGTGTAGTGGTCTGTAGTGTAGTGGTCTGTAGTGTAGTGGTCTGTAGTGTAGTGTAGTGGTCTGTAGTATAGTGGTCTGTAGTGTAGTGGTCTGTAGTGTAGTGGTCTGTAGTGTAGTAGTATGTAGTGTAGTGGTCTACTATACTACACTATACTACAGACCACTACACTACAGACCACTACACTACACTTATTTTTTAAAACTTTAATAGCAGAGGAAGAACAAGAGCAGTTGTATGAAAGAATGATTCATAAAAGACATGTCTGGGATATAATTGATTTGTGAACAACAACAAAATATTGATGCTACAGTAGTGCTGCCTGTCACTCTTATATCTTGTATCAAAATATAGCTCTTATTCAGAACTTAAATGAACAGCACTCATTTCTATGATGACTGATTAATAAAATTATTGATCAGTGATTTGATTGTCACATTTATGGAAAAGCGACACGAACAGAGACTCTAAATCACATTCTAGAGCAGGGGCTCTAAATCACATTCTAGAACAGGGGCTCTAAATCACATTCTAGAACAGAGACTCTAAATCACATTCTAGAGCAGGGGCTCTAAATCACATTCTAGAGCAGGGGCTCTAAATTACATTCTAGAGCAGGGGCTCTAAATCACATTCTAGAGCAGGGGCTCTAAATCACATTCTAGAACAGGGACTCTAAAACACATTCTAGAACAGAGACTCTAAATCACATTCTAACAGGGACTCAAACACATTCTAACAGGGACTCAAACACATTCTAGAACAGAGACTCTAAAACACATTCTAGAACACATTCAAAGTCATTCATTATCTCACTGATCTATGAACGTCCTTTCTCCCAATTGATCAATTTCTGTCGCCACTGAGCCTGTCTGTGCTATGAGCTGTAGGCCACAGCTATAGACAGATAGACAGACAGACAAAGACAGACACGAGAGACAGAGAGAAAGAGAGAGAGAGAGAGAGAGAGAGAGAGAGAGAGAGAGAGAGAGAGAGAGGAGAGACAGAGACAGACAGACACACACAGGGTCTGCATGAAGTATTGCTAGGTCTTCTCTTTCCCTTACCATGAACCTGTGGTGACTGTGGAAGTAAGAACGAGCTATATGATAAATGGGCTGCATTAGGGTGACCACGGGAAAGGAGAACACATTCTGTTAGAACCCAACCTAGAAAAGAGGGAGCAGGCGAGACCTATCAAGCCATATCTATCCGCTGTGTCTGCCTCGCGTCACCCAGGAACCTAGAGAACATATCTATCTGCTGTGTCTGCCTGACTTCACCCAGGAACCTAGAGAACATATCTATCTGCAGTGTCTGCCTCGCATCACCCAGGAACCTAGGGAACATATCTATCTGCTGTGTCTGCCTCGCATCACCCAGGAACCTAGGGAACATATCTATCTGCTGTGTCTGCCTCAGTTCACCCAGGAACCTAGGGAACATATCTATCTGCTGTGTCTGCCTCAGTTCACCCAGGAACCTAGGGAACATATCTATCTGCTGTGTCTGCCTCAGTTCACCCAGGAACCTAGGGAACATATCTATCTGCTGTGTCTGCCTCGCATCACCCAGGAACCTAGGGAACATATCTATCTGCTGTGTCTGCCTCGCATCACCCAGGAACCTAGGGAACTTATCTATCTGCCGTGTCTGCCTCGCGTCACCCAGGAACCTAGGGAACATATCTATCTGCCGTGTCTGCCTCGCGTCACCCAGGAACCTAGGGAACATATCTATCTGCCGTGTCTGCCTCGCGTCACCCAGGAAACATATCTATCTGCTGTGTCTGCCTCGCATCACCCAGGAACCTAGGGAACATATCTATCTGCCGTGTCTGCCTCGCGTCACCCAGGAAACATATCTATCTGCTGTGTCTGCCTCGCATCACCCAGGAACCTAGGGAACATATCTATCTGCTGTGTCTGCCTCACTTCACCCAGGAACCTAGGGAACATATCTATCTGCTGTGTCTGCCTCACTTCACCCAGGAACTTAGGGAACATATCTATCTGCTGTGTCTGCCTCACTTCACCCAGGAACCTAGGGAACATATCTATCTGCTGTGTCTGCCTCGCATCACCCAGGAACCTAGGGAACATATCTATCTGCTGTGTCTGCCTGACTTCACCTGTTTGTTGTTCTTTCATAGAGGAGGAAAGAAAGAGAGTCATCAGTTACATCTCGGGGGGGAGGGCAGGAAAAGCCAGAAGGGCCAGGGAGGGGCCTGGGGAGGCTAAGGGGACCAGGGAGGGCCAGAGAGGGGCCAGGGGAGGCCAGAAGGGCCAGGGGAGGCAGAGGGGCCAGGGGAGGCCAGAAGGGCCAGGGGAGGCAGAGGGGCCAGAATGGCCAGGGGGGGCCAGGGGAGGCCAGAAGGGCCAGAGAGGCCAGGGGGGGCCAGGAGAAGGCAGGAGGGGATACGGGGGGCCAGGGGAGGTCTGGGAGTGCCAGAGGGGCCAGAGAGGGGCCAGGGGGTCAGGAGAGGCCAGGAGGAGGCAGGGGGTCAGGAGAGGCCAGGAGGAGGCAGGGGGTCAGGAGAGGCCAGGAGGAGGCAGGGGGTCAGGAGAGGCCAGGAGGAGGCAGGGGGGTCAGGAGAGGCCAGGAGGAGGCAGGGGGTCAGGAGAGGCCAGGAGGAGGCAGGGGGTCAGGAGAGGCCAGGAGGAGGCAGGGGGTCAGGAGAGGCCAGGAAGAGGCAAGAAAGGACAGGGAGAGGCAGGTGGGGCCAGAAGGACCAGGGAGGGGCAGAGGGGCCAGGGAGGGGCCAGGGGAGGCCAGGGGAGGCCAGGTGGATGGAGAGGGGCCAGGAGAGGCCTGGGAGGGTTCAGAGGAGTCACGAGGAGCCAGAGAAATGGCACCAACCATCAATCTCCAGCCTGGGCTTCCACCACATCCTCCCTGGAGCCATTTCACAAGATTTATATGCTGTGAGTGTGTGTGTGTGTGTGTGTGTGTGTGTGTGTGTGTGTGTGTGTGTGTGTGTGTGTGTGTGTGTGTGTGTGTGTGTGTGTGTGTGTGTGTGTGTGTGTGTGTGTGTGTGCACGTGTGTGTGTGCACTGTGTGTGTGTGTGTGTGTGTGTGTGTGTGTGTTAGGGCAAAGACCCACAAGGGCTTTCACTGAAGTCAATAAACTAATTTAGCCCCTGAGTCCTGGCCCACATTTGCTCCACTCCCAATATTTGATCTGTATTTATCTCTGTATTTTCATGCGTTTGGGACTCAACAACGTTAAACGCTATCCTTTGTCGAGGGTCATTTGAGGTCCCTGGGCCACAGTGCATTGAGTACAACGCCTGAGTGCAGTGACCATGTTAACTATGTCAAGGTCTCGATTGAGACAGATTTTTTTTTTTTTACATTCAGAGCTGGTACAGAATCCATGATATAAACCAACAAAATGTCCTCATTTTGAATTAAATAGACTGAAGAACTGCTGAAAAGCATTAACAGGTCACAATGAAGACATACAGAATAATTTTTAAATGCGTCTCAAATGACACCCTATTCACTATATAGTGGAGTGCCTTTGACAAGGGCCATAGAGTTCTGGTCAATGTGGTGTGCTATATAGGGAATAGGGTGCCTTTACATGGGAAATAATCTTTGGCTTTACACATGCCTTTCCTGATGAACGTTTATCTCTAAAAAACATATGGCTTATTTAATTAAATCTAGCTTAGAGTACTTTTTGGAATTAGATGTCCCTAAATAATCATACACTTCAATGAGACCATTTCATATGGTGACTAAAACGCAATCTCTTTTTTTTATCTCTCAAAATTGTTTGCACAAAACATCAATTAAAAGCTGTGCGAGAGTAGCCTGATGACTCCGTCGTTGGCTTCACACCTCAGGTCTGAGACCGCCATCGTTGAAGTCGTTTGTGGTGACGAGGGATGCGAGGGGCGTTGTACAAAACAAAGTAATGAGCAATTGGATCGTCTTTAACCAATTACAGTATCAAAGCCAAAGATACATTTTCAAACCGTCGCTCTACCGTTATGTGTTTTGGTAATGGCCCAACCCATCGGTTTCTGGACCAATCAGACGGCGCCGAATGTGTTGGCGTTCAGATACAGACTCATTTGAGGAGAAGAAACTAACGTCTGTGGGCGTGGCCTAGAGTTTGACCCGGAGCAAGGAGTCTGGGTAACCAGGCAAGTGTGAGAGCCCTTTGTGTGTGTGTGTGTGTGTGTGTGTGTGTGTGTATTAGTGAGTGAGAGAAAGAGAGAATTGCTTCAGGGGCACTGTATTACTATGGCTGACCCTGTAGAACAACACATTACACTGGACCTATCATACTACTATGGCTGACCCTGTAAAACAACACATTACACTGCACCTATCAAACTACTATGGCTGACCCTGTAAAACAACACATTACACTGCACCTATCATTTACATTTTAGCTATTTTTCATACTGGGAATCAAACCCACAACCCTGGTGTTACAAAACGCCATGCTCTACCAACTGAGCTACATCCCTGCCGGCCATTCCCTCCCCTACCCTGGACCAATTGTGCACCGCCCCATGGGTCTCCCGGTCGCGGCCGGCTACGACAGACTCTGGATTCGAACCAGGATCTCTAGTGGCACAGCTAGCACTTCGATGCAGTGCCTTAGACCACTGCGCCACTCGGGAGCACAAGTGACTGACCCTGTAAAACAACTCATTAGACTGGACCTATCATACTGCTATGACTGACCCTGTAAAACAACACATTTCATTGGACCCATCTGGTGTATGTGACAATAAAACATTTTTTTTCTCCTCTTAATTAAACCAGCTCTACATAAATAACTCTCATTAGTGTCATAGCAACAAAAAGACAAGAAAGTGGCATGTCCAAATACTAGCGTACTACATACTTCGGGCATCTTCCCAATTAAGTAGCCTAGTTTTGTTGTTGGCTACTTGAAGAGAACTAGGGCCTTTCACTAGCAGCCCACTTCTTCCAAGTGTTTATCTAATTCTACTTGATGAAGAGCTGAGATGAGCACAACATCCTGGAATTTAAACTCGATTTTCTAAATTTCGCATACTATTAAACATTCTATTTTCGCATACTGAGAATGCGTCATGCGCGATTGCGTTGTTTCCCGCCATTCATTGATTTCGGTAGCGCATCCCCATATCTAATTGATCAGCTGTTGTCAAAGCCCAAATTAGTATGACATCCGGGCATTTAAAGTATACTAAATTTTCTAAAATGTCACAAACT
This sequence comes from Coregonus clupeaformis, assembly GCF_020615455.1. NCBI lineage: Eukaryota > Metazoa > Chordata > Actinopteri > Salmoniformes > Salmonidae > Coregonus > Coregonus clupeaformis. The sequence continues at coordinate 484,087 of NW_025533621.1, forward strand.
TTTACGGCCTATGTATAGAATGTATAATGTACAGTATTAAACATTATTTTTCTCCATACTCAAACGGCCTACTATTTTAGGACGCACGTTGGCCAGTGGTAGTGTTCTAAATGGCACCCTATTCCCTATATAGTGCACTACTTTTAAACACAGCCCATAGGGGTTCTGGTCAGAAATAGCGCACCAAAAAAAAATTGTAGGGTACCATTTGGAATGCACAAAGTGAAAAGGACTGCAGCCCCCCCAGCTAAGACAATTTACCACACAAAGGGTTCATTTAGAAACCTATTTCCAATTGAGATTTTCTAAAGGGGAATTATCAGCGGTGAGAGAAGTCACTCATGAAAGCAAGAGAAAGAATACGTGAGAGAGGCCACGTCTGTTTCTTGTTTTAATTTGGCTTTTTTTTTCTTTTTGAGAGGGGTGAGAAAAAGAGAGAGAGAGAGAGAGAGATTTGAATTTCCTTTTCATGGCATTTATTTAAACAGCTAGCTAATTGGCCTTCCTTCCCCGCTCCCTGAAGATAAGGCCCTAGTACCCTTCACCTGCTAGAAGTGATGTCAGAGGGAGTACGGATAAACACTCTAGTCTTACACACACACACTCACACAAACACTTCTAGTCTATCTGTCCGCATAGGAATGCAGTGCAATTGTGGACATGTTTAATGGTTACAAATGGCACAATCATTCTTGCGACAGTCTGTGTGGGCGTGGCTTCTTACCTTGATCGTTGGCCATCTTGTCTGGATGTTCCACTGAATGAGAGAGGGAGAGAGAAAGTGAGGGAGGGAGAGAGAATGAGAGATAGGGAGAGAGAAAGAGAGATAGGGAGAGAGAATGAGAGATAGGGAGAGAGAAAGAGAGATAAGGGGGAGAGAGAGAGGGAGAGAGAAATATAGAGGGGGAGAGAGGGAGAGAAATGCAGAGTGAGAGAGAGAGGGGGAGAGAGAGATAACAAATAACAATTTAGTGGTGAAGATTGCCTGGGGTAGAGAGAGAGAGAGAGAGAGAGAGAGAGAGAGAGAGAGAGAGAGAGAGAGAGAGAGAGAGAGAGAGAGAGAGAGAGAGAGAGAGAGAGAGAGAGAGAGAGAGAGAGAGAGAGCGAGAGAGAGAGAGAGAGAGAGAGAGAGAGAGAGAGAGAGAGAGAGAGAGAGAGAGAGAGAGAGAGAGAGAAGGGGTGTGTGATGCTCACTGCTCATATTTGTATATTGAATATCTAATAATGAAAGAGAAGGATTACCGTTTTGAATTTGGTCAAGTTTGTGTAGAAGAGGTGGAAGAATGTTTGTTATCCATCAATAATGATAAGCCACCAGGTGTAAACAACCTAGATGGAAAACTATTGAGAATGGTAGCAGACTGTATTGCCACCCCTATTTGCCATGTCTTTAACCAAAGCCTGAAGGAATGTGTGTCCACAGGCGTGGAAGGAAGCTAAAGTAATTCCACTGCCTTAAAAATAGTAAAGCTCCCTTTGCTGGCTATAACAGTCGACCAACCAGGTTGCTGCCCATTCGTAGTAAACTGATGGAGAAAATTGTGTTTGAACATATACAATACAATTTTTTAAAGAACAAGTTAACTACTGACTTTCAGTATGCATATAGGGAAGGGCACTCAACTTGTACTGCACTGACTCAGATGACTGATGAACGGTTAAAATAAATGGATAATGAGATGATAGTTGGAGCTGTATTGTTAGATTTCAGTGCAGCATTTGATATTATTGACCATAACTTGTTATTGAAAAAACGAATTTGTTATGGCTTTACATCACCTGTCATCATACGGTTGGAGAGTTACTTATCCAATAGAAAGAGAGTATTCTTCAATGGAAGCTTCTCTAACATCAGATATGTACAGTGCGGTGTCCCTCAGGGCAGCTGCCTTGGGCCGTTACTCTTCTTTATTTTGATTTGCCACTTGTCTTACAACAAGCTAAAATGACTATGTATGCTGATGATTGCACACTTTACTCATCAGCACCTACAGCCAGTGAGCTCACGAAGACTTAGCAAGGAGTTACAGTCAGTGTCCGAAAGGGTCATTAACAATAAACTGGTCTTAAATATATTGAAACCCAAAAGCATTGTATTTAGTTCAAAGCATTCTCTCAGACCTTAACCTCAACTGGAGTTGTGCGTAAAGGGTGTAACCATTGAACAAGTTGAAGAAGCTGAACTCCTAGGAGTAACATTGGATGGTCAGTTATCGTGGTCAAGTCATATTGACAAAGTTGTTGTGAAGATGTGGAGGGCTACGTCTGTTTATTAAAAGATGCTCTGTGTTTTTCACACAAAGATCAACTGTACTAGTTGTTCAGGCTCTGGTCTTGTCCCATCTTTGATTACTGTCCGATAATATGGTCAAGCGCAGCAAAGAAAGACCTAGAAAAGCTGCAGCTGGCTCAAAACAGAGCAGCACGCCTTGCCCTTAACTGCACACACATAACTAACATCAACAACATGCATGATAGTCTTTTCATGGTTGAGGGTTGATGAGAAATGGACTACTTCTCTTTCAGTCTTTTTTAAGAAACATTTGTGCGTTGAAAACGCCTAACCACTTGTATAATCTATTTGCATACACTTCCAACAGACATACAGTACATTCCCACCAGACGCCACTATGTGTTTCTTCACTGTAGCCAAAAAAAAACATTTTTAATGCATCGCTCAAGTTATGTATAGAGCCATGTGACCTGGGATGCTCTGCCACCAGAGGCAAAAAGCAGGTTTAGCTTTAAAAAAACGGATAAAATAACATCTTGTTTCACAGTGCCTCAACTCTTTCTAAAGATGTAATGTAACTGTACTGTATATAACAATATGTGCGTATGAATAGTGTGTAAATAGGATTTTTTTTGTTGTCTCTTGGTATCTTTCCTATATATACAGTGGGGGAAAAAAGTATTTAGTCAGCCACCAATTGTGCAAGTTCTCCCACTTAAAAAGATGAGAGAGGCCTGTAATTTTCATCATAGGTACACGTCAACTATGACAGACAAAATGAGGAAAAAAAATCCAGAAAATCACATTGTAGGATTTTTAATAAATTTATTGGCATATGATGGTGGAAAATAAGTATTTGGCCAATAACAAAAGTTTCTCAATACTTTGTTATATACCCTTTGTTGGCAATGACACAGGTCAAACGTTTTCTGTAAGTCTTCACAAGGTTTTCACACACTGTTGCTGGTATTTTGGCCCATTCCTCCATGCAGATCTCCTCTAGAGCAGTGATGTTTTGGGGCTGTCGCTGGGCAACACAGACTTTCAACTCCCTCCAAAGATTTTCTATGGGGTTGAGATCTGGAGACTGGCTAGGCCACTCCAGGACCTTGAAATGCTTCTTACGAAGCCACTCCTTCGTTGCCCGGGCGGTGTGTTTGGGATCATTGTCATGCTGAAAGACCCAGCCACGTTTCATCTTCAATGCCCTTGCTGATGGAAGGAGGGTTTCACTCAAAATCTCACGATACATGGCCCCATTCATTCTTTCCTTTACACGGATCAGTCGTCCTGGTCCCTTTGCAGAAAAAACAGCCCCAAAGCATGATGTTTCCAACCCCATGCTTCACAGTAGGTATGGTGTTCTTTGGATGCAACTCAGCATTCTTTGTCCTCCAAACATGACGAGTTGAGTTTTTACCAAAAAAGTTATATTTTGGTTTCATCTGACCATATGACATTCTCCCAATCCTCTTCTGGATCATCCAAATGCACTTCAGACGGGCCTGGACATGTACTGGCTTAAGCAGGGGGACACGTCTTGCACTGCAGGATTTGAGTCCCTGGCGGCGTAGTGTGTTACTGATGGTTGGCTTTGTTACTTTGGTCCCAGCTCTCTGCAGGTCATTCACTAGGTCCCCCGTGTGGTTCTGGGATTTTTGCTCACCGTTCTTGTGATCATTTTGACCCCACGGGGTGAGATCTTGCGTGGAGCCCCAGATCGAGGGAGATTATCAGTGGTCTTGTATGTCTTCCATTTCCTAATAATTGCTCCCACAGTTGATTTCTTCAAACCAAGCTGCTTACCTATTGCAGATTCAGTCTTCCCAGCCTGGTGCAGGTCTACAATTTTGTTTTTGGTGTCCTTTGACAGCTCTTTGGTCTTGGCCATTGTGAAGTTTGGAGTGTGACTGTTTGAGGTTGTGGACAGGTGTCTTTATACTGATAACAAGTTCAAACAGGTGCCGTTAATACAGGTAACGAGTGGAGGACAGAGGAGCCTCTTAAAGAAGAAGTTACAGGTCTGTGAGAGCCAGAAATCTTGCTTGTTTGTAGGTGACCAAATACTTATTTTCCACCATAATTTGCAAATAAATTCATTAAAAATCCTACAATGGGATTTTCTGGATTTTTTTTTCTCAATTTGTCTGTCATAGTTGACGTTTACCAATGATGAAAATTACAGGCCTCTCTCATCTTTTTAAGTGGAAGAACATGCACAATTGGTGGCTGACTAAATACTTTTTTTCCCCACTGTATATTGTTTTATTCAATTTGATCGGCACTTTAAAAATGGAGCCTGAAAGACCACAATTCTGAAGACTACAAATCTGATCTGTTTTTCATTTCTGTGCTCCCTTAATAGGATACAAAGGGTTCAAAGCACTGAACACCACAGAAGTGAACTGAGGAGAATGACATGTATGAATGCAGACTAGAAATTAGCTACATTTTCTGACAGCTCAACTACAGTAACACATATAGCAATGATTTATATTGAAAACTTGACACAGAGGTTCTCTATCATTTACTGTAGATGTCAATTGCCACGTAGCAGACAGACAGTATGATAATAGATCAGATATCTGAGCTTGATTAGCAGTATTTAGCTAGAGACCAGGGCCAGTATTCTTAAAGCGTCATAAAAATAAGAGTGCTGAACTAGGATCGGGTCACCTTGTCTATTCATAATAATCTATGTACAAAGGCAAAACTGATCCCAGATCAGCACTCCTACTCTGATATGCTTTATGAACACTGGCCCAGGATATGCTGTTAAAATAGCCCCAGAGGATCCACTTGGGACCTCCCTGTTCACTGTTAACTGTCTGCAACAGATGCTAAACAGCACTAATTAATCATTAATGTTCTCCTGCAAGATTAGCGGAGAGACGCTACTTAGCGTTAGCTCGTTTTCCCTTGGCCTACAGTGATGAAGTAGCATTAGCACAGCGTTAGCTCGTTTCCCTTGGCCTACAATGATGAAGTAGCATTAGCACAGCGTTAGCACGTTTCCCTTGGCCTACAGTGATGAAGACAAACAATGTGCTAACGCGACTGAAACTTACTTCAGAAAGTATTCACACCCCTTGACTTTTTCCACATGCTGTTGTGTTACAGCCTGAATTTAAAAAAAAATTAAGAATTGTCATTGGCCTACACACAATATCCCATAACATCAAAGTGGATTTATGTTTTCGACATTTTCACAAATTAATAAAAAATTAAAAGCTGAAATGTCTTGAGTCAATAAGAATTCAATCCCTTTGTTATGGCATGCCTAAATAAGTTCAGGAGTAAAACTTTGCTTCACAAGTCACATAATAAGTTGCATGGACTCACTCTGTGTCCATTAATAGTGTTTGGCATGATTTTTTTATGACTACCTCATCTCTTTACCCTACACATACAATTATCTGTAAGGTCCCTCAGTCGAGCAATGAATTTCAAACACAGATTCAACCACAAAGACCAGGGAGGTTTTTCAATGCCTTGATAAAGAAGGGCACCTATTGGTAGATAAAAAGAAATAAAAAAAGCAGACATTGAATATCCCTTTGAGCCTGGTGAAGTTATTAATTACACTTCGGATGATGTATTAATACACCCAGTCACTACAAAGATACAAGCGTCCTTCCTAACTCAGTTGCCGGAGAGGAAGGAACCCGCTCAGGGATTTCACCATGAGGTCAATGATGACTTTAAAACAGTTACAGAGTTTAATGGCTGTGATAGGAGAAAACTGAGGATGGATCAACAACATTGGAGTTACTCCACAATAGTAACCTAATTGACAGAGTGAAAAGAAGGAAGCCTGTACAGAATAAAAATATTCCAAAACATGCATCCTGTTTGCAACAAGGCACTAAAGTATTTACCTTTTTGTCCTGAATACCAAAGTGTTATGTTTGGGGCAAATCCAATACAACACATTACTGAGTACCACTCTCCATATTTTCAAGCATAGTGGTGGCTGCATCATGTTATGGGTATGCTTGTAATCGTTAAGGACTGGGGAGTTTTTCAGGATAAAAAAGAAATGTAATGGAGCTAAGCAGAGGCAAAATCCCAGAGGAAAACCTGGTTCAGTCTGCTTCAGTGTGAGTTCATCTTTCAGCAGGACAATAACCTAAAACACAAGGCCAAATCTACACTGGAGTTGCTTACCAAGAACACAGTGAATGTCCCCGAGTGGCCGAGTTACAGTTTTGACTGAAATCCACTTGAAAATCTCTTGGAAAGCTCTTAGAGACGTACCCAGAAAGACTCACAGCTGTAATCGCCGCCCAACGGTGCTTCTACAAAGTATTGACTCAGGGGTGTGAATAGTTATGTAAATTAGACATTTCTGTATTTCATTTTCAAAACATTTGCAGACCTTTTTAAAAACGTGTTTTGACTTTGTCGTTATGGGGTATTGTGTGTAGATGGGTGAGAAAATGTTTTATTAAATCAATTTTGAATTCAGGCTGTAACACAATAAAATGTGGAATAAGTCAATTATGAATACTATGAATACTTCCTGAAGGCACTGTAAACCACACCGCAAGCCTTCTGAGTATTACCATATTACCATGGGTGGACAATATTACTAATAGTTTATTTACAATGCAAAAAATTATGGGTGGAACAAAATCATGTCAGAGGCTAGTTGGGAATATCAGGGATGGATGGACCATAACTAAATCCTGGTTGGAGGAAGAATCGTCACCAGAATCAGGAGGGAGTAAGCAGGGAGAGACTCCTCCGGCTGGGAATCCTCCAACCAGGGACTTAGTTAGGGTTTCACGTAGCTCAGTTGGTGGCGTATGTAGCTTGCAACGCCAAGGGTAATGGGTTTGATTCTCGCTGGGCCCACCCATAAACTAAAATCTATGCACGCATAACTGTAAGTTACTTTTGGATAAAAGTGTCTGCTAGATGGCATATTATATTATATTATTAAACCTAGGTGTACATAAGGATGAGAAGTGAAGTAGGATAGGCTAGTCATCCTGTACCTTTGATGGTCCTGAACTGGATGGGAGGCTAAGATGGTGAGCTAACAGGGCTGGATGTAAGGGTGAGAGGGGAGAAGGTAGTAAACAGGGCTGGATGTAAGGGTGAGAGGGGAGAAGGTAGTTAACAGGGCTGGATGTAAGTGTGAGAGGGGAGAAGGTAGTTAACAGGGCTGGATGTAAGGGTGAGAGGGGAGAAGGTAGTTAACAGGGCTGGATGTAAGGGTGAGAGGGGAGAAGGTAGTTAACAGGGCTGGATGTAAGGGTGAGAGGGGAGAAGGTAGTAAACAGGGCTGGATGTAAGGGTGAGAGGGGAGAAGGTAGTTAACAGGGCTGGATGTAAGGGTGAGAGGGGAGAAGGTAGTTAACAGGGCTGGATGTAAGGGTGAGAGGGGAGAAGGTAGTAAACAGGGCTGGATGTAAGGGTGAGAGGGGAGAAGGTAGTTAACAGGGCTGGATGTAAGGGTGAGAGGGGAGAAGGTAGTAAACAGGGCTGGATGTAAGGGTGAGAGGGGAGAAGGTAGTTAACAGGGCTGGATGTAAGGATGAGAGGGGAGAAGGTAGGCTGAAAGTAACTGTGAGAAAGGTAATGATAGACTAGTCATCCTGTACCTTTGTTAGTCCTGAACTGGAGGGGGTCTGAGAGGGGGCCCACTCCCTTGGCATTCTTAGCCTGGATCCTGAAGTAGTAGACAGTGTCCAGGTTCAGGTCCATCACCTGGTGGGTCAGACGGTCTCCACTGATACTCTCCATAACCCAGTCATCTATAGGCATGTTCTTATCCAGACTGTAGTAGAGGATATAGCCTGGTAGAGAGGAAAGGTAACACAACATAGACTCCATAACCCAGTCATCTATAGGCATGTTCTTATCCGGACTGTAGTACAGGATATAGCCTGGTAGAGAGGAAAGGTAACACAACATAGACTCCATAACCCAGTCATCTATAGGCATGTTCTTATCCAGACCGTAGTACAGGATATAGCCTGGTGTGTTAGAAAGATAACAACACAGAGAGAGAGAGAGACTAAGTAACAACCCCTGACAATGACTATAGGAGTTGGCAAGACAGCCCAAACAGATCTGTGACCAGGAGGGGAGGAGAGTGGAGGAGGGGAGAAGAGGGGAGGGGAGGAGAGGGTAGGAGAGAGGAGGAGGGGAGGAGAGGAGAGAGGAGGGGAGGAGAGGAGGAGGAGGAGGAGAGGAGAGGAGGGGAGGAGAGGAGGGGAGGAGAGGAGAGAGGAGGGGAGGAGAGGAGGAGGAGGAGGAGAGGAGAGGAGGGGAGGAGGGGAGGGAGGAAGAGGAGGGGAGGAGGACGATGGGTCTTCTATGGGAGAAGGGGAGGGTAGTGCTTGGAGGATGAAAAGGCAAGCCATCCCTGGGCTGGACCACACAGACAAAATGGATTACTACTCTTGAGGAGGGGTTTTAAGCTGGGGGCAACACACTCAGGCTAGTACTTGGCAGTACTTTACACTACAGTAGATAAAGTGTCCAGGGTGGCGACAGTGGCAGTACTTCTGTTCTTACCCATGATCCGTCCGTTGGCCTCCATGGGGGGTTGCCAGCTGATCAGAATAGCTCTGGGTCTCCCCTCACGACTGATGACCGTCAGGTCCTTGGGGGTGGAGCTGGGAGCTGTCAGCCAATCAGGAAAGGAGAGAAACAGGAAGTAAGGGTCATAAGTCAAGTTTATACCACCAACAACACGGGTCCTAATTCTGTCATCACACACTGATGCTCATTTCAGGTTTAATTAATCCTGTAATTACAGTAAGCTGCCTTAGCAGAGGCTGCATGGTCCTTAAAGGTAGAGTCAGTGAAACGGCGTTGCCACGAGCAACACCGGAGATATTGAGATGATAGAGATGCAAGACTTCGCTCTCACACGGTCACGCTGTTCACAGCAAGGTGGCGAGGGCATCAAAACAGTGGAGAAGTGGAGCCTCGCGCTTCATCGCTCTTAGTTGTTGCAGAAATTGACCCCACTATTGCTGTTCACTTTCTGCATCTACGTCATATCGCTGTCTACCTTTAATTGGCCAGACAGAAGGGGCCAATTGCAATCATCGATGGCCACCAGATTATCGCCAGCTGATCTCTCGTTAAACCGTCAATACGCGCTATATTCACCCACGCAGCTGATCTCTCGTTAAACCGTCAATAACGCGCTATATTCACCCACGCAGCTGATCTCTCGTTAAACCGTCAATACGCGCTATATTCACCCACGCAGCTGATCTCTCGTTAAACCGTCAATACGCGCTATATTCACCCACGCAGCTGATCTCTCGTTAAACCGTCAATACGCGCTATATTCACCCACGCAGCTGATCTCTCGTTAAACCGTCAATACGCGCTATATTCACCCACGCAGCTGATCTCTCGTTAAACCGTCAATACGCGCTATATTCACCCACGCAGCTGATCTCTCGTTAAACCGTCAATACGCGCTATATTCACCCACGCAGCTGATCTCTCGTTAAACCGTCAATACGCGCTATATTCACCCACGCAGCTGATCTCTCGTTAAACCGTCAATACGCGCTATATTCACCCACGCAGCTGATCTCTCGTTAAACCGTCAATACGCGCTATATTCACCACGCAGCTGATCTCTCGTTAAACCGTCAATACGCGCTATATTCACCCACGCAGCTGATCTCTCGTTAAACCGTCAATACGCGCTATATTCACCCACGCAGCTGATCTCAGTTACAACCGTTATTGGTCACCTCATTACCTCTCCTTACAAGACGTTGTCAGTGTCATCTTAGTCCTCCATGCTACCAAAGTCTTTTAAGATAAAGTCTGGTAGGTATTATCATCGTAACATGTTTCATCCTGGTGGTTGAGCAGACGTTGGGCGGTTTAGCTATTTGACAATCATTCCGTACAACTGAAATAAAGTATTTCCTCGTTTACCACGACACGTTGTATGAAGGAAAACTACTGTTGATGTAGTGTAGAGACCACTCATATTATTTTATTTGTTTTCCAATTCATGTAATCCATTAAATACAACTGTCTTTAAAAGAAAATGTCTGATATGGTCATTTCCTATCAAGATCTGGGGTAAAAATATCCCCGGACAGTCCATATTTAAAATGTGTAACTAAATCAAGTCAATCGTGACTGAGTTATATAATGTATATATACATCAAATGAAAATGTAACTAGGCTAAGTTATTTTAAATGGCATTTACTGTATATATGATATTATTTGAAGGTGAAACTTTTGAATGAAATATAAGCCTACTACAACTATATTCTTATACTCTAACCCAGGGTTCTTCAATTCCGGTCCTGGAGGGCCGAAACACCTCTGTTTTTCATCCTCTCCTTCTAATCAGGGGCTAATTCAAATCAAATCAAATCAAATCAAATTTTATTGGTCACATGCGCCGAATACAACAAGTGCAGACATTACAGTGAAATGCTTACTTACAGCCCTTAACCAACAGTGCGTTTATTTTAAACAAAAAAAGTAAGAATAAAACAACAACAAAAAAAAGTGTTGAGAAAAACAAAGAGCAGAAGTAAAATAAAGTGACAGTAGGGAGGCTATATATACAGGGGGGTAACGGTGCAGAGTCAATGTGCGGGGGCACCGGCTAGTTGAGGTAGTTGAGGTAATATGTACATGTGGGTAGAGTTAAAGTGACTATGCATAAATACTTAACAGAGTAGCAGCAGCGTAAAAAGGATGGGGGGGGGGGGGGCAATGCAAATAGTCTGGGTAGCCATGATTAGCTGTTCAGGAGTCTTATGGCTTGTGGGTAGAAGCTGTTGAGAAGTCTTTGGACCTAGACTTGGCACTCCGGTACCGCTTGCCGTGCGGTAGCAGAGAGAACAGTCTATGACTAGGGTGGCTGGAGTCTTTGACAATTTTGAGGGCCTTCCTCTGACACCGCCTGGTATAGAGGTCTTGGATGGCAGGGAGCTTTGCCCCAGTGATGTACTGGGCCGTACGCACTACCCTCTGTAGTGCCTTGCGGTCAGAGGCCAAGCAGTTGCCATACCAGGCGGTGATGCAACCAGTCAGGATGCTCTCGATGGTGCAGCTGTAGAATTTTTGAGGATCTGAGGACCCATGCCAAATCTTTTTAGTCTCCTGAGGGGGAATAGGCTTTGTCGTGCCCTCTTCACGACTGTCTTGGTGTGCTTGGACCATGATAGTTCGTTGGTGATGTGGACACCAAGGAACTTGAAGCTCTCAACCTGTTCCACTACAGCCCCGTCGATGAGAATGGGGGCGTGCTCAGTCCTCTTTTTTTTCCTGTAGTCCACAATCATCTCCTTTGTCTTGGTCACGTTGAGGGAGAGGTTGTTGTCCTGGCACCACACGGCCAGATCTCTGACCTCCTCCCTATAGGCTGTCTCATCGTTGTCGGTGATCAGGCCTACCACTGTTGTGTCGTCGGCAAACTTAATGATGGTGTTGGAGTCGTGCCTGGCCATGCATAATTCAGACCCGGAACACCAGGTGAGTGCAATTAACTACCAGGTAGATATAAAAAACAGAAGTGTTTCGGCCCTCCAGGACCGGAATTGAAGAACCCTGCTCTAATAAGTATTTTTACATTCACCAGCCTCAGGGTTTCCGATGCTCCTGATAGGTCGATATCTTATTGGGGGGCGGGAGAAGAGAACCTAGACCAGCTGTCTGGTATCATAATGGACTTGACACGGTAACGAGGAGAAATCGACTGATTGGCTGGTTTATTCTTATGGGTTTTTGGTTGCAAGCCAGTTTGCTTTAACACGCAGGTGCATGTCATCTCCAGTCAGTAGTGCTTTAAGAAATCCAGCCTGTAATGTGTAGCACAGCGCTACATTCTGCCTGTTGGTTGCAATGCACCCCCAGGAGAACTTCCAAAAAACATGGCCTGTTATTGGCCAAACAAAAGAGACTGTGTTTGTAGACTTATTAACGAAAAGGAATTCCTAAACATGTGTTGCTCTGTAATGAATAACGAAACATCAACATCTTTGATTGAAAACTTCTACCCCGGGAATTCAAATCAAACAGACAGTTTGAGCGGTTGTGTGGTTTTTTTATTGAACGGTTGAATTGCTAACTACCTTTGTTCTTGCATCAAACCGTTCTCACATTGTTCCTGTGTTTCCATTCACAGCAGGTTTAATGTTTTCTTGCTATTTCTGTGTGAGAATAACAAATCACTAACAAACATAGTCCAAACATTGTGCGTCCCTAGTGGAACCCTATTCACCAGAGTGTAGTACTTCTGACCAGGGCCCATAAAAGGAAGGCACAGTAGTGCATCAAAAGTAGTGCACTATATAGGGAATAGGGTGTAATTTGGGACACACACAGGGCCTCACCAGTGTGTTATACCAGGAGGGAACAGGGTTTTTCCAACATCAAAGGTATCAGAGTCGACTATGATCAAGAGTTGGCCACAACTGAGCTTTCCACAGCAGCACATAATACTAAAAAGCATTGAATGTCAATGTATTTCTAAAAAGGATTGGGTTGACAAATGAATGCAGACATTTAGAAAGTGCACACTGTACTATTTCATAAGAATAATTGCCGGAGAGTTGCAGCAAATAAATATAATTTGGGGTATTTGTGATGACAGGCGGCGTGGTAGTTATTTTTCATAGAGAGAGAGAGAGACAGAGAGAGAGGTAGAGAGAGAGGTAGAGAGAGAGAGAGAGAGAGAGAGAGAGAGAGAGAGAGAGAGAGAGAGAGAGAGAGAGAGAGAGAGAGAGAGAGAGAGAGAGAGAGAGAGAGAGAGAGAGAGAGAGAGAGAGAGAGAGAGAGACAAAAAGAGATGCGAAGAGAGAGAGAGAAAGGAGAGAGAGAGACAGGGTGTGATAGATACTGTAGAGAGAGAGAGAGACAGGGTGTGATAGATACTGTAGAGAGAGAGAGACAGGGTGTGATAGATACTGTAGATAGAGAGAGACAGGGTGTGATAGATACTGTAGAGAGAGAGAGAGACAGGGTGTGATAGATACTGTAGAGAGAGAGAGAGACAGGGTGTGATAGATACTGTAGAGAGAGAGAGAGACAGGGTGTGATAGATACTGTAGAGAGAGAGAGACAGGGTGTGATAGATACTGTAGATAGAGAGAGACAGGGTGTGATAGATACTGTAGATAGAGAGAGAGACAGGGTGTGATAGATACTGTAGAGAGAGAGAGAGAGACAGGGTGTGATAGATACTGTAGAGAGAGAGAGAGACAGGGTGTGATAGATACTGTAGAGAGAGAGAGACAGGGTGTGATAGATACTGTAGAGAGAGAGAGACAGGGTGTGATAGATACTGTAGAGAGAGAGAGAGACAGGGTGTGATAGATACTGTAGAGAGAGAGAGAGAGGGTGTGATAGATACTGTAGAGAGACAGAGAGACAGGGTGTGATAGATACTGGAGAGAGAGAAAGAGACAGGGTGTGATAGATACTGTAGAGAGAGAGAGACAGGGTGTGATAGATACTGGAGAGAGAGAGAGAGACAGGGTGTGATAGATACTGTAGAGAGAGAGAGACAGGGTGTGATAGATACTGTAGATAGAGAGAGACAGGTTGTGATAGATACTGGAGAGAGAGAGAGAGAGACAGGGTGTGATAGATACTGTAGAGAGAGAGAGAGAGGGTGTGATAGATACTGTAGAGAGACAGAGAGACAGGGTGTGATAGATACTGGAGAGAGAGAAAGAGACAGGGTGTGATAGATACTGTAGAGAGAGAGAGACAGGTTGTGATAGATACTGGAGAGAGAGAGAGAGAGACAGGGTGTGATAGATACTGTAGAGAGAGAGAGACAGGGTGTGATAGATACTGTAGATAGAGAGAGACAGGTTGTGATAGATACTGGAGAGAGAGAGAGAGAGACAGGGTGTGATAGATACTGTAGAGAGACAGAGAGACAGGGTGTGATAGATACTGTAGAGAGAGAGAGAGACAGGGTGTGATAGATACTGTAGAGAGAGAGAGAGACAGGGTGTGATAGATACTGTAGAGAGAGAGAGACAGGGTGTGATAGATACTGTAGAGAGAGAGAGAGGGACAGGGTGTGATAGATACTGGAGAGAGACAGAGAGACAGGGTGTGATAGATACTGTAGAGAGAGAGAGAGACAGGGTGTGATAGATACTGGAGAGAGAGAGAGAGACAGGGTGTGATAGATACTGTAGAGAGAGAGAGACAGGGTGTGATAGATACTGTAGAGAGAGAGAGAGGGACAGGGTGTGATAGATACTGGAGAGAGACAGAGAGACAGGGTGTGATAGATACTGTAGAGAGAGAGAGAGAGGGTGTGATAGATACTGAGAGAGAGAGAGAGACAGGGTGTGATAGATACTGTAGAGAGAGAGAGAGAGACAGGGTGTGATAGATACTGGAGAGAGAGAGAGAGAGGGTGTGTGATAGATACTGTAGAGAGAGAGAGAGAGACAGGGTGTGATAGATACTGTAGAGAGAGAAAGAGAGACAGGGTGTGATAGATACTGTAGAGAGAGAGAGAGACAGGGTGTGATAGATACTGTAGAGAGAGAGAGAGAGACAGGGTGTGATAGATACTGGAGAGAGAGAGAGAGACAGGGTGTGATAGATACTGTAGAGAGAGAGAGAGACAGGGTGTGATAGATACTGTAGAGAGAGAGAGAGACAGGGTGTGATAGATACTGGAGAGAGAGAGAGAGAGGGTGTGATAGATACTGTAGAGAGACAGAGAGACAGGGTGTGATAGATACTGTAGAGAGAGAGAGAGAGACAGGGTGTGATAGATACTGGAGAGAGAGAGAGAGAGGGTGTGATAGATACTGGAGAGAGAGAGAGAGACAGGGTGTGATAGATACTGTAGAGAGAGAGAGAGAGACAGGGTGTGATAGATACTGAGAGAGAGAAAGAGACAGGGTGTGATAGATACTGTAGAGAGAGAGAGACAGGGTGTGATAGATACTGTAGAGAGAGAGAGAGAGACAGGTTGTGATAGATACTGTAGAGAGAGAGAGAGACAGGGTGTGATAGATACTGTAGAGAGAGAGAGACAGGGTGTGATAGATACTGTAGAGAGAGAAGAGACAGGGTGTGATATATACTGTAGAGAGAGAGAGAGAAGGGTGTGATAGATACTGTAGAGAGACAGAGAGACAGGGTGTGATAGATACTGTAGGAGAGAGAGAGACAGGGTGTGATAGATACTGTGATAGAGAGAGACAGGGTTGTGATAGATACTGAGAGAGAGAGAGAGAGACAGGGTGTGATAGATACTGTAGAGAGAGAGAGAGAGACAGGGTGTGATAGATACTGTAGAGAGAGAGAGAGAGACAGGGTGTGATAGATACTGTAGAGAGACAGAGAGACAGGGTGTGATAGATACTGTAGAGAGAGAGAGAGAGACAGGGTGTGATAGATACTGTAGAGAGAGAGAGAGAGACAGGGTGTGATAGATACTGGAGAGAGAGAGAGAGAGGGTGTGATAGATACTGTAGAGAGACAGAGAGACAGGGTGTGATAGATACTGTAGAGAGAGAGAGAGACAGGGTGTGATAGATACTGTAGAGAGAGAAAGAGAGACAGGGTGTGATAGATACTGTAGAGAGAGAGAGACAGGTTGTGATAGATACTGTAGAGAGAGAGAGAGACAGGGTGTGATAGATACTGGAGAGAGAGAGAGAGAGACAGGGTGTGATAGATACTGTAGAGAGA
>NW_025533621.1:505000-592500 GCF_020615455.1 Coregonus clupeaformis
TTAACTAGTGTTAACTACCACTTATAACTACAGCCACAACTAAGAGCAGAGTAAACAGGTAGTTAGAGACAAAGGCTAAAGCTATTCAGGTTTTAAAAGACAGTAACTAGCTAAACAGCTGGTTAAGCTGATATTCAAACATCTGTAAGAAATGTACATTCATGTAGTAACACTTTACTTAAAGCCAAAAGTTCGCCTATTTTACATATATGCATTCAGTAAAGTGTTACTAATGTCTAAAGAGGACAGACAGATAGATGTAAACACATTAAGCATCAAGGTACATCTCAGTTTGACAATAGAATTAATGTCTGCAACGTGTTGTCAACAACAGAGGCGTATTTCACCAAGCAAGACAAGTGATGATATCCGACTTCATCATTGGTTAAACTCAGAGCCCCACATTAGAATACGGATGAACAGCCAAAGACTAAACAAGAGGTCTCATCCATACATCTTGTGGGTGCCGGCAGCATAATGTGAAAAACGTAGCTATCTCCATCCATTTTGGTGAGTTGAATTAGTGGCTAAGCGTTGAGATGGACGGGGAGAGAAGGAGGGAGGGAAGCTATCCATCTCTCTTCTCTCTCTACCTCACTCTCCTTCTCGCTCTCTCCTGTCTCTCTCTCCCCCTCTCTCGCTCTCCTGTCTCTCTCTCCCCCTCTCTCTCTCTCCTGTCTCTCTCTCCTGTCTCCCTTCTCGCTGTCTCTCTCCTGTCTCCCTCTCTCCCCCTCTCTCTCTCTCATGTCTCTCTCTCCTGTCTCCTGTCTCCCTCTCCTGTCTCTCTCTCTCCCCCTCTCTCTCTCTGCTGTCTCTCACTCCTGTCTCTCTCTCCCCCTCTCTCTCTCTGCTGTCTCTCTCTCCTGTCTCTCTCTGCTGTCTCTCTCCTGTCTCTCTCTCCCCCTCTCTCTCTCTGCTGTCTCTCTCTCCTGTCTCCCTCTCTCCCCTTATCTCTCTCTGCTGTCTCTCTCTCCTGTCTCCCTCTCTCCCCCTCTCTCTCTCTGCTGTCTCTCTCTCCTGTCTCCCTCTCTCCCCCTCTCTCTCTCTGCTGTCTCTCTCTACTGTCTCTCTCTCTCCCCTTTCTCTCTCTCTTTTCTGTCTCTCTCTCCTGTCTCACTCTCTCCCCTCTATCTCCCTCTCTCCCTCTCTCCCTCTCTCGCTCTCCTGTCTCCAGCAGGGCCTGAGAGACACAGAAGATTAAATGGCTGATGGAGGGATCAGAATATATTTCCCTCTCGCTGCAGTATTTATTGGCAAGCCTTTAACAAGGCGTTGTAATGCAGCTCGTAAAGATGTGAGCCAGCATTAAATTATGAATATCTCATAGCTATGCAGGCAGCCATTCAGACAAGCAGCTAGGTCCCCACGAGGACAACGGCTATTTAAGGCTTAGGGGTTAGGTTTAGGGTTTGGGTTAGAATTAGGGTTAGGGGTTAGGGGTTAAGTTTATGGTTAAGGTTAGGGTCAAGTGTGTCTTTCTCTCAGCCACCAGTCAGTGTGTGAATACTGCTACTCCTTGTGACCTTGCAGGGACAGTCATGTAGCAGACTGGGATAGTCTTTCTGTAAGAGAGACTGTGGTGCAACTAACACAGCTGTAGTTTTATTCTGACAGGATGGGATCTGTAGTTCTATTCTGACAGGATGGGATCTGTAGTTTTATTCTGACAGGATGGGATCTGTTGTTCTATTCTGACAGGATGGGATCTGTAGTTCTATTCTGACAGGATGGGATCAGTAGTTCTAATCTGACCGGATGGGATCTGTAGTTCTATTCTGACAGGATGGGATCTGTAGTTCTATTCTGACAGGATGGGATCTGTAGTTCTATTCTGACAGGATGGGATCCGTAGTTCTATTCTGACAGAACGGGGAAATTGTTCTATTTAGATATGAAAAAGACTGCAGAAAACAGCTCTACAAAATGTATTTATTCTATAATGTAATGGTGGGGATAGAACTCTAGTCTAGTAGATGAATCAAATCCCTGGAAAATCCTGGAGGCATTATGGCAAACATACACTCTCTTTCATATCATTTCACAACTGTTAATGGATGAATAAACCCGGGTTTGAAAACAAAAACAAATAGCTACAATATGTCAATATGTTTATCCTTGTGGCCCTACCCCATATGATCATAAAACATTGTATGTCAATAACACACTGCAATCCGGAATCCGCAGTTGAAATAATAACAAAGCATTTTCCCCGCCCCTGTTTCGGTAAAACGCTGAGGGATAGGCCTGGAGAAATATAACCTCTCTCAAATTCATAGACAGAGCTATGGATGCAAGGAATGACCATTCATGATATAAAAATATAGTGTTTGTTTACATTTACTATAATTACAAACATTCGAGTAAAACAAGCTAATATTTTGGCTTCTGATGGGGTATGACAGTTGATCTAAGCTCATGAGGCATTTATAAGTAATATTTTTCAAGAATCATTGGGTACATATCAGAATCATTGGGTACCCTAGACTTTTTCCACATTTTGTTACGTTACAGCCTTATTCTAAAATGGATTCAAGAAATACAAATCCTAATCAATTTACACACAATACGTCATAATGGCAAAGCAAAAACAGGTTTTTAGAAATGTTTGCTAATTTTAAAAAAAGTTAAAAACTGAATTATAACATTTACATAAGTATTCAGACCCTTTACTCAGTACTTTGTTGAAGCACCTTTGGCAGCGATTACAGCCTCGAGTCTTCTTGGGTATGACGCTACAAGCTTGGCACACCTGTATTTGGGGAGTTTCTCCCATTCTTCTCTGCAGATCCTCTCAAGCTCTGTCAGGTTGGATGGGGAGCATCACTGCACAGCTATTTTCAGGTCTCTCCAGAGATGTTAGATCGGGTGCAAGTCCAGGCTGGGCCACTGAAGGACATTCAGAGACTTGTCCTGAAGCCACTCCTGCATTGTCTTGGCTGTGTGCTTAGAGTCGTTGTCCTTTTGGAAGGTGAACCTTCGCCCCTGTCTGAGGTCCTGAGTGCTCTGGAGCAGGTTTTCATCAAGGATCTCTCTGTACTTTGTTCCGTTCATCTTTCCCTCGATCCAGACTAGTCTACAAGTCCCTGCCGCTGAAAAACATCCCCACAGCATGATGCTGCCACCACCATGCTTCACCGTAGGGTTGGTGCCAGGTTTCCTCCAGACATGACGCTTGGCATTCAGGCCAAACAGAGAATCTTGTTTCTCATGGTCTGAGAGTCCTTTAGGTGCCTTTTGGCAAACTCCAAGCGGGCTGTCATGTGCCTTTTACTGAGGAGTGGCTTCCGTCTGGCCACTCTACCATAAAGGCCTGATTGGTGGAGTGCTGCAGAGATGGTTGTCCTTCTGGAAGGTTCTCCCATCTCCACAGAGGAACTCTGGAGCTCTGTCAGAATGACCATCGGGTTCTTGGTCACCTCCCTGACCAAGGCCTTTCTCCCCCGATTGCTCAGTTTGGCCGGGCGGCCAGCTCTAGGAAGAGTCTTGGTGGTTCCAAACTTCTTACATTTAAGAATGATGGAGGCTACTGTGTTCTTGGGTACCTTCAATGCTGAATACATTTTTTGGTACCCTTCCCCAGATCTGTGCCTCGTCACAATCCTGTCTCGGAGCCCTACGGCTAATTCCTTCGACCTCATGGCTTTGTTTTTGCTCTGACATGCACTGTCAACTGTGGGACCTTATATAGACAGGTGTGTGCCTTTCCAAATCATGTCCAATCAATTGAATTTACCACAGGTGGACTCCAATCAAGTTGTAGAAACATCTCAAGGATGATCAACGGAAACAGGATGCACCTGAGGTCAATTTCCTGTCTCATAGCAAAGGGTCTGAATAATAATGTAAATAAGGTATTTCAGTTTTTTTTTTTTATCTGTTTTCGCTTTGTCATTATGGGGTATTGTGTGTGTGATTTTTTTTTACATTAATTGTAGAATAAGGCTGTAATGTAACAAAATGTGGAAAAAGTGAAGGGGTTTGAATACTTTCCGAATGCACTGTAAGTCCAAAAATGGATGTAGCAATTGCAGACTGCCCCTGTAAAGCAGTCTGTATCTTCATGTGTCATGTTAAGCAGCATGTTTGATGTGAATAAACCCCTAGCTGTTTAAAGCAGTCTGTATCTGTGTGAACATCAAGTGAGCGTTGAGATTTCAGTGAGTTGAGTTGTGGCTGCCAGGCAGCGAGGAGCAAGATGCTCTGATTTAATTTGGAGCAGATCAAAGCTGTGATCAGTTAGCCCTCTCACCAGAGTATCCCTCCACAAAGCTGTGATCAGGCTTTCTCATCAGAGTATCCCTCCACAAAGCTGTGATCAGGCTTTCTCACAGGAGTATCCCTCCACAGGGCTCCCGAGTGGCGCAGCGGTCTAAGGCACTGCATCTCAGTGCTTGAGGCGTCACTACAGACCCCCTGGTTTGATTCCAGGCTGTATCACAACTGGCCGTGATTGGTAGTTCCATAGGGAGGCGCACAATTGGCCCAGCGTCGTCCGGGTTTGGCCGGTGTAGGCCGTCATTGTAAATAAGAATTTGTTCTTAACTGACTTGCCTAGTTAAATAAAGGAAGAAAAAAAAAAGCTGTGATCCTTTATAAGTGTGTGTTGTAGTGGACTCCTGTACTCTCAGAACTCAGGATGTCTCTACCTCCCATTCCTTTTGGAGGATGACTCAACCAAAGCTCTGGTCACAAGTAGTGCACTATATAGGGAATAGGGTGCCATTCTCTGGTCTAAAGTAGTGCACTATATAGGGAATAGGGTGTCATTCTCTGGTCTAAAGTAGTGCACTATATAGGGAATAGGGTGCCATTTGGGATGCATCCCAGTCTGGTCTGTGGGAAAGCTGCCGTGTGTGTGTGTGTGTGTGTGTGTGTGTGTGTGTGTGTGTGTGTGTGTGTGTGTGTGTGTGTGTGTGTGTGTGTGTGTGTGTGTGTGCTGTACCGCCACCTGTACTGCTACTGGCCTGTCTGTCTGGTCCTTTATGGAAATCAAAGTCCTTTGGCCTTTAAAGGATGCTTTTAAATGAGGCTTCAGAGGATTCAAAACGTGTTCAGAACAGACGAGCCAGTTCGTTTTGGAGAGGGTAGCTTGTTCTGTGATCCGCTTGTCTAATACTCTCTGAGAGCTGTTCAACCTTAAGGTGTTTTCATGGGTTAGCTAGCTTAGCACAAAACGTTTTAATGGGTTATCTAGCTAGCTTAGCGCCATACATACTAATGGGTTAGCCAGCCAGCTAGCTTAGCGTCGTACATTTTAATTGGTTAACTAGCTAGCTTAGCACCATACGTTTTAATGGGTTAGCTAGCTAGCTTAGGGCCGTACGTACCTGTTATAGATCTGGTCACAGCGCTCTCATACAGGGGGACCCCCTCTCCTGCATTGTTGAAGGCTTTCAGGGAGATTACATAGTGGGAACTGGGCTCTGTGGGAGAAACATCAGGAATACTGTTAATATCAATCCATCCATCAATCAATCAATCAATCTCTCCCTCTCTCCCTCCCCTCCCGGAAGACCTGAGCCCTAGGACCATGCCTCAGGACTACCTGGCCTGATGACTCCTTGCTGTCTCCAGTCCACCTGGTCGTGCTGCTGCTCCAGTTTCAACTGTTCTGCCTGCGGCTATGGAACCCTGACCTGTTCGCCGTGCTACCTTGTCCCGGACCTGCTGTTTTCAATTTTCTCTCTCTACCACACCTGCTATTTCAACCTCTAAATGCCCGGCTATGAAAAGCCAAGTACTGTACTGACCTGTTGCAACCTCTACAACCACTGTGATTATTATTTGACCCTGCTGGTCATCTATGAACGTTTGAACATCTTGGAGAAAAATCTGGCCTTAATGGCCATGTACTGTTATTTCCACCAGGCACAGCCAGAAGGGGACTGGCCACCCCTCAGAGCCTGGTTCCTCTCTAGGATTCTTCCTAGGTTTCTGCCTTTCTAGAGAGTTTTTCCTAGCCACTGTGCTTCTACATCTGCATTGCTTGCTGTTTGGGGTTTTACGCTGGGTTTCTGTATCTGCTGATGTAAAAAGGGCTTCATAAATAACATTTGATTGATTGATTCAATCAATCAATCAATAAATTACACAGTTCTTACAGTCGGTTTACTGTAGAACCAACCAGTATTATACAAATGTGGTAGAATCATCACAAACACAGACAACATACCGTAGAACACACTATTGAGATGATCTCCTCCAACCAGCTTTGAGCACTGGCAAAAGTGCTATATAAATGAACTATTACAAAGCCTTTGAACACAGAAGAGCTTTCAAAGACCAATAATGTGAAACAGGGACATAGGCTACAGAGCATTACATGATTAGACAATATCATAATATATTACAGCCATATTTCTATGAATACAGCACTCTAAATAGACCAGAACCAGACCGAGAGCTGCTGAGAAGTGTGTGTCTCTGTGTGTCTCTGTGTGTGTGTGTGTGTGTGTGTGTGTGGTCTGTGCGTGCGTGTGTGTGTGTGTGTGTGTGTGTGTGTCTCTGTGTGTGTGTGTGTGTGTGTGTGTGTCTCTGTGTGTCTCTGTGTGTGTGTGTGTGTGTGTGTGTCTGTGCGTGCGTGCGTGCGTGTGTGTGTGTGTGTGTGTGTGTCTCTGTGTGTGTGTGTGTGTGTGTGTGTGTGTGTGTGTGTGTGTGTGTGTGTCTGTGCGTGCGTGCGTGCTGTGTGTGTGTGTGTGTGTGTGTGTGTGTGTGTGTGTGTGTGTGTGTCTGTGCGTGCGTGTGTGTGTGTGTGTGTGTGTGTGTGTGTGTGTCTCTGTGTGTGTGTGTGTGTGTGTGTGTGTGTGTGTGTGTGTGTGTGTGTGTGTGTGTGTGTGTGTGTGTGTGTGTGTGTGTGTGTGTGTGTGTGTCTGTGCGTGCGTGTGTGTGTGTTGCACAAACTCAAGCCTAGAGATTATTACGCTGTAACTACAGCCTCGAAAACACAGGGGAGCTTTCAGTGAAGGTACAAAGGCACAAAATTGAATAATACAGTTCAGTTCTGAAAATAGACCCGTAACAGTCGCAAGGTCTCGAGAGAACAGCTGTTGAGAACAGCTGGAGAGAACAGCTGGCGAGAACAGCTGGCGAGAACAGATGGAGAGAACAGATGGAGAGAACAGATGGAGAGAACAGATGACGAGAACAGATGGAGAGAACAGCTGGAGAGAACAGATGGAGAGAACAGCTGGAGAGAACAGATGGAGAGAACAGCTGGAGAGAACAGATGACGAGAACAGATGGAGAGAACAGCTGGAGAGAACAGATGGAGAGAACAGCTGGAGAGAACAGATGGAGAGAACAGCTGGAGAGAACAGATGACGAGAACAGCTGGCGAGAACAGATGACGAGAACAGATGGAGAGAACAGATTGAGAGAACAGATGGAGAGAACAGCTGGAGAGAACAGATGGAGAGAACAGATGGAGAGAACAGATGGAGAGAACAGATGGCGAGAACAGATGGAGAGAACAGCTGGAGAGAACAGATGACGAGAACAGATGGAGAGAACAGCTGGAGAGAACAGATGGAGAGAACAGCTGGAGAGAACAGCTGGAGAGAACAGATGGAGAGAACAGCTGGAGAGAACAGATGACGAGAACAGATGGAGAGAACAGCTGGAGAGAACAGATGGAAAGAACAGATGGCGAGAACAGCTGGAGAGAACAGCTGGAGAAAACAGATGGAGAGAACAGCTGGCGAGAACAGATGGAAAGAACAGCTGGCGAGAACAGATGGAGAGAACAGCTGGAGAGAACAGCATTATTCTCAGTCCCTAACTACCACTATCTTTACTTGATATTCTAGTTCTCTCAATCCTCCCCGAATGGAGTCATGGTTCTCCTTGTTGAGTAGGAGTCAGTCATGCACACACACACACACACACACACACACACACACACACACACACACACACACAGACACACACACACAGAGAGAGAGACAGAGTAGCGTCACCTCAGTGGGTGGTCTCTGGCACAGCAAGATACCAAGTCAGTCACACAACTGAGACTTCACACAACTTTCTGTCAAACTGTTCTAGTTTCTAGAACATTCACATCAACACTGAGATAGCCCCATGCAGCAAATTCTAACTCAACATAACATTATCACATAGATAGTTTAACCCAGGACATTTCACCATATAAACAGTTTGAAAATAACATGTATTTCAAATTCCGTCATCTCTCCGTTGTGACATGAACATATAATCCATTCCCAATAGGCATGGTTCGAATGATAGATATCCTCACGGAGACGCCACAACAGTAGATCTCTGGACCATTATCATTATACATTGATTTAACACTCATGGGGATATCCATATTCTTCCTCATATACTTGTTTTATCGTTATTATATCTAACACTTATGGGAAAATATGCTTGTGGGGGTTCACTAGTTGGTGATTGTAGACCCCCCCCTTGGACAACAGTATAACTCTGTCAATAACGATGGGAGCACATAGCTACAGGGAGAGACCTGTAAAAGCAGGGAAGTGTAATTGATTCGTATTGACAGACAGACCAACCGACCCATCTGTCCATCTTCCATCCAGAGGTTCCCCTGTCTGCCAGGGTCTAAATTGAATCTCCATGGGAACAGCGGACAGGAAGTACCTACTTCCTGATTTAAGGCTCTTTTTTTTCCACCACATGACGTTCAATATTGAAACCATGGCAACCAACTGGCGGTTGGTGGGTGGACACCATTTTAAATATTGATGGCGCAACGGCCCATAATGTCAGAGCAGATTAGGTGTAAAGACAGGAGCATAGGTTGTTAAAATGAGAGCAAGCTAGCAACCGTTCGGTTTGAGAGATAAAAAAAACCAAACATGTTTACTGAGATAGAAATATAGAAATGTGCAATTTTTTGGTCAGTTTCATTAGTTAGTTTGAATGCCTCTCTCTGTCAGTAGATCTGGGATTATGTGATGGTCTGCTGCTGCGTATATGTGTCTCTGTGTGTCTCTGTGTGTGTGTGTGTGTGTGTGTGTGTGTGTGTGTGTGTGTGTGTGTGTGTGTGTGTGTGTGTGTGTGTGTGTGTGTGTGTGTTTGTTAGCTAGACTGGAACATGGATTTCCACCCAGAAATAACAAACACGTATAAATGATAGCATGTTAAATAATCTATTTTACGTACAGTAGGCCCTACGTGTGTTGTGTCCAACGGGGTAATGTCTATAATTGAATTGTAGAAGGGTGTTTCGGCTGCATATTCAACTCATATCCATTTATTATTGTCTCCTGTCTCGTGCAAATTGGTTGTGCTTTTTTCCTAATTTAATTTCAACTTCGTGTTTTCTTATTACGCTCCTGTTAAATAATTGATTAGAATTAAATGCAGTTTTAAAAACAGAATTAGTGTTATCAGAATACATGGAAGGCATGTCAATACATGGAATTTGGTTTGACAGAATTAGAACTCGTCTTTGAAATCAATTGATTTTTTTCACATTGATGGCCAGTATATTTAAAAAGAAATTGAATTAACATCGCTCTAAACATAACTCATTAAATAATAAGGTCAATACAAGGATTCTGTTGACAAAACTCTTTGCATCAATGGAAATACTTCTCATTTATGACCACCAGTATTAGAAAACAGCATAATTCTCTAAACATATCTTGTAGAATAATCCTATTACCGCCAGAATAGTAAATACTGATTATTGTACTTGTCTCCTGCTGTTCCTACCAGAAGCCCTCTCTGGTCCAATACCACTCACTCTGAGAAGGTCAACATTGACTGAAGGCTGAGTCCCACGGAGGTCAGATTACTGTAATCTTGCATGCCAGATTTTACAGCTACGGTGTAACTGTTGTAAGCGAGACAACCTGTCTTCAACAGCTGTTGATCTGTGGTTTAGAGACGACCTGTCTTCAACAGCTGTTGATCTGTGGTTTAGAGACGACCTGTCTTCAACAGCTGTTGATCTGGGGTTTAGAGACGACCTGTCTTCAACAGCTGTTGATCTGTGGTTTAGAGACGACCTGTCTTCAACAGCTGTTGATCTGGGGATTAGAGACGACCTGTCTTCAACAGCTGTTGATCTGTGGTTTAGAGACGACCTGTCTTCAACAGCTGTTGATCTGTGGTTTAGAGACGACCTGTCTTCAACAGCTGTTGATCTGGGGATTAGAGACGACCTGTCTTCAACAGCTGTTGATCTGGGGATTAGAGACGACCTGTCTTCAACAGCTGTTGATCTGTGGTTTAGAGACGACCTGTCTTCAACAGCTGTTGATCTGGGGATTAGAGACGACCTGTCTTCAACAGCTGTTGATCTGTGGTTTAGAGACGACCTGTCTTCAACAGCTGTTGATCTGTGGTTTAGAGACGACCTGGGGTTAAGCCCTGGATGTGGACTGTCTCGTATCGTTCTGACAGAGTCCTCCGTACGTGACCCATAGATGACCCGTCATAGGACCACAGAGAGGTCAGACAGGTCTGTAAGGAACAGCGAATAGATCCTAACTGATCCATGATGACATTCTCATCCGAGCTAGTCTCCCAGAAGATTCAAGCACTGACATCGGTAATAATAAATATGCAACATTTGCAGATGGATTACCCTTCCAGATTGTATTCGTTAGGCATAGATAATGTGCCGTAGCATCGCTAAACCACTGTTATAGTTCTATACATTCGGAATACATTTAAAATTTTAGTCATTTTAGCAGACGCTCTTATCCAGAGCGACTTACAGTTAGTGAGTGCATACATTATTTTTTGTATTTTTCATACTGGCCCCCCCGTGGGAATCAAACCCACAACCCTGGCGTTGCAAACGCCATGCTCTACCAACTGAGCTACATCCCCTGCCGGCCATTCCCTCCCCTACCCTGGACGACGCTAGGCCAATTGTGCGCCGCCCCATGGGTCTCCCGGTCGCGGCCGGCTACGACAGAGCCTACAGACATCCATTACCAGTCAAGCCAGACAGACAGATCCTGGCATGTTGAGCCTCTGTCTACCGTACTGTTATGCTCTGATGCAAGGAGAGGAAACATTCCGGTTCTCTAAACTACCTCCATATAAGATTATATGACAGATCCTAGATCCGTACTCCTAATTTGAGATGCTTTGTGGTTTACATATCATTTGTATATAGAGGGACACAGATGCAAAGGGAGACAGAGAGTAGGGGCTGAGGTGGGATTCGTAACCAAGTCACCAGTGCTACAGTGAGGGAAAAAAGTATTTGATCCCCTGCTGATTTTGTACATTTGCCCACTGACAAAGAAATGATCAGTCTATAATTTTAATGGTAGGTTTATTTGAACAGTGAGAGACAGAATAACAACAAAAAAATCTAGAAAAACGCATGTAAAAGATGTTATAAATTGATTTGCATTTTAATGAGGGAAATAAGTATTTGACCCCCTCTCAATCAGAAAGATTTCTGGCTCCCAGGTGTCTTTCATACAGGTAACAAGCTGAGATTAGGAGCACACTCTTAAAGGGAGTGCTCCTAATCTCAGTTTGTTACCTGTATAAAAGACCTGTCCACAGAAGCAATCAATCAATCAGATTCCAAACTCTCCACCATGGCCAAGACCAAAGAGCTCTCCAAGGATGTCAGGGACAAGATTGTAGACCTACACAAGGCTGAAATGGGCTACAAGACCATCGCCAAGCAGCTTGGTGAGAAGGTGACAACAGTTGGTGCGATTATTCGCAAATGGAAGAAACACAAAATAACTATCAATCTCCCTCGGCCTGGGGCTCCATGCAAGATCTCACCTCGTGGAGTTGCAATGATCATGAGAACGGTGAGGAATCAGCCCAGAACTACACGGGAGGATCTTGTCAATGATGTCAAGGCAGCTGGGACCATAGTCACCAAGAAAACTATTGGTAACACGCTACGCCGTGAAGGACTGAAATCCTGCAGCGCCCGCAAGGTCCCCTGCTCAAGAAAGCACATATACAGGCCCGTCTGAAGTTTGCCAATGAACATCTGAATGATTCAGAGGAGAACTGGGTGAAAGTGTTGTGGTCAGATGAGACCAAAATCGAGCTCTTTGGCATCAACTCAACTCGCCGTGTTTGGAGGAGGAGGAATGCTGCCTATGACCCCAAGAACACCATCCCCACCGTCAAACATGGCGGTGGAAACATTATGCTTTGGGGGTCTTTTTCTGCTAAGGGGACAGGACAACTTCACCGCATCAAAGGGACGATGGACGGGGCCATGTACCGTCAAATCTTGGGTGAGAACCTCCTTCCCTCAGCCAGGGCATTGAAAATGGGTCGTGGATGGGTATTCCGGCATGACAATGACCCAAAACACACGGCCAAGGCAACAAAGGAGTGGCTCAAGAAGAAGCACATTAAGGTCCTGGAGTGGCCTAGCCAGTCTCCAGACCTTAATCCCATAGAAAATCTGTGGAGGGAGATGAAGGTTTGAGTTGCCAAACGTCAGCCTCAAATCCTTAATGACTTGGAGAAGATCTGCAAAGAGGAGTGGGACAAAATCCCTCCTGAGATGTGTGCAAACCTGGTGGCCAACTACAAGAAACGTCTGACCTCTGTGATTGCCAACAAGGGTTTTGCCACCAAGTACTAAGTCATGTTTTGCAGAGGGGACAAATACTTATTTCCCTCATTAAAATGCAAATCAATTTATAACATTTTTGACATGCGTTTTTCTGGATTGTTTTGTTGTTATTCTGTCTCTCACTTTTCAAATAAACCTACCATTAAAATGATAGACTGATCATTTCTTTGCCAGTGGGCAAACGTACAAAATCAGCAGGGGATCAAATACTTTTTACCCTCACTGTAAGTGTATGTTTGTTCCGGAGTCTGCAGTACTACCGCTAACCAGACTGGTACAATGTTCAGTCTGCAGTACTACCTCTAACCAGACTGGTACAATGTTCAGTCTGCAGTACTACCTCTAACCAGACTGGTACAATGTTCAGTCTGCAGTACTACCACTAACCAGACTGGTACAATGTTCAGTCTGCAGTTCTACCTCTAACCAGACTGGTACAATGTTCAGTCTGCAGTACTACCGCTAACCAGACTGGTACAATGTTCAGTCTGCAGTACTACCGCTAACCAGACTGGTACAATGTTCAGTCTGCAGTACTACCCCTAACCAGACTGGTACAATGTTCAGTCTGCAGTACCACCACTAACCAGACTGGTACAATATTCAGTCTGCAGTACTACCACTAACCAGACTGGTACAATGTTCAGTCTGGTTCAACCAAGCTGTAGAAGAGAACTCACCCAGGTTTTCTATGGAGTAGTATCGCTGCTTGCTGTCCACCCTGACCGTCTCAGCATAGGGACTTCCTACTCCGTAGCCAATGATGTAGCCCCGTACTAGGATGTTGGGGTTGAGGGGCGGGGTCCAGCTCATGATGATGCTGTTGGGAAGGGGCCGGACGTGGAGGGAACTGGGCTGGTTCGGGACTTGGCTCTCTGGAAAGAAATGTACACCCAAATGGGAAGCTTCAGATAACACAGAATAACCATGGAAATGGGCCTAAAATGTCATAATGATAATATATTTTAAAACGGTCAAATCAATTAAGTCAAATCAAATCCAAATCAGAAACAGCACTAACAGTGGATCCTTCTAGCTAAACCTGTAAACCAAAGCCTTCTAACGCGATCTGACAGTTTGGGTAATCCTCTAGGAAGGGATGCTAGGAAGACGTTCTGAGGTTAATATCAGTGTATTGAGTGATAATCCATTAAAATTGCATTAGGTTCCCCTGTCATCTCCTAAATGCATCTGCCTGATTGATCCCTTCCTTATCTCGCCGCTCTCCTAGATGCATTACCTGTTTAAATCTCCTTCCTAATTGCCTGGCTGCCACAGCTTGTTCTGGTCATGCTATGTATAATTAATATGAAACAAAATGCTTTTAAGTTGTACCAGGCACAGTGAGTGGTTAAGATCCAAATGGCACCCTAATACTTATTTAGTGCACTATTTTTTTGGGGACCAGAGCCCTATTGGCCTTGGTCGGAAGTAGTGCACTACATAAGGAATAGGGTGCCATTTGGGACGGAGGACACAGTGGATGCCTGCACAGCAGCTTTGCATGATGCTCAATCTGTAAAACTGCTTTATACACCTTGGTCACACCACTGTCTCAATATTTAAACACCTCACTCACACACACAACGTGGAAAGAGATGGACGTGTCTGAATACAAGAGTCTAGCCCTGCCTCGGGGGGATAGAGACAGAGGGAGGCATGGTAGTAGACGAGGAGGAGGAGGGGAGGTTCTACGTCCCAAAATGGCACCCTATTTCTTAAATAGTGCACTACTTTTGCCCAGGGCTAATGTAGTGCACTATAGGGAATATGAAGCCCACTTGAAAACGCAGCAAGAAGACGACGGAATGAATTGTAAATAAAGTGTTTGTGTCTTACCATCAAGGTCATTCTCTGGCGTCTCTGCGGTGAACCACTCGCTGGCTGGGCCCGTGCCGTTTGTTGTCATAGCTGCCACCTGGAAACTGTACTGACTGCCTTTCTCCAGGCCTGAGAAGAGAGAGAGGACATTGTCAAAGAGATGTTAAACACAGCTGAACACAACAAAAACAGCTATACTGCCTTTCTCCAGCTCGGAGACATGGTTCCCCAACTGGCGGCCCGCGGGACATATTTTGCCCACGGGTGGTTTTATTTGGCCCCCCATGTTTTCTGAGCAAACAAAAACATAATTGACTAAAAACAGCAGGAAGTCAGCTCCAAGTGATTTTTATTTAAGAAATCTGTTCCCAAGTATTCCCACGCATCATAGAGAAAAACATGTGAGCAAGGTTTGAAATGATTATGTTTTGGTCAAATGTTATATCTGTTTGGGCTTCTTGCGGTCAATTTGCCATCTACAAATTATTTGTAATTATGTACCGGCCCCCCGACCATCCGCTCAAGGCAAAATCGCCCGACCGCTGAATCTAGTTGATGATCCCTGGTCTCAGAGATGTTAACCATAGCTGTACTGACTGCCTTTCTGCAGCTCTGAGACGGGGCGAGGACAACGTCTAAGAGCTGTTAAACACAATAATACTGACAGCATTCTAGAAGGCTACATACTGAATCAGCTGAAAGCTGTACTGACTGTTTTTTCTACAACCCTGAGACAGAGAAGCACAACAATGTCAGAAAGATATTATCAAACACAGCTGTACCGTCCTGTCTCCAGCCCTGAGGAGAGAGACGGGGAAACATTACGACACAGAGATGTTAAAAACAGTACTTATCACAAACCTGAGTCTGTAAACAGGGGGAAACACGACAACATCACAGAGGTACAGAGGCCCCCCCCCTGCAGTGTCTGTGTGGTTGAGTGGTAAACATCCATCACAGCAAACACATACAGGATGGTAGTAAGCCTGAATGGTTGTGGGTTCAATCCTCACAACAGCCTTTCCACTCTTAACGCATCCTCAGATAGACTGGTTGTTGATGTCCCTTTCTCTCCTTTCATTTTAACCCTTCAAAACATCTATGTGTTTATTTTTCCATGGAGGTATGTGGGCTTCAATCTCCCTCAAACCACCAAAAACATTTCTGTGTTGTTCATTGTTAGTGGCAGTTTTTGCACATTCAAAGGCTGAATATTCATCGCTGCATTACAGAGGTGAGGCTGAGTACATCATCACTACTCTCTACAGATAAATTCCCTCCATCCTTCTATTAGGGATAAAACAGAGTCCTGGTCAATAGTAGTGCACTATATAGGGAATAGGGTGCCATTTTGGACGCAGGCTATGAATGAATTTCCTCTAAGATATTCATCACCAAATAATAAAAATGAATATTATTTTCATCCAAATTCAGTACGGGAATTGAAATAATACCTTATGTCAGTAAAATAAACACCTAGTTATCTCTGTTAAAATGAACACCTAGTTATCTCTGTTAAAATGAACACCTAGTTATCTCTGTTAAAATGAGCACCTAGTTATCTCTGTTAAAATGAGCACCTAGTTATCTCTGTTAAAATGAACATCTAGATATCTCTGTTAAAATGAACACCTAGTTATCTCTGTTAAAATGAACACCTAGTTATCTCTGTTAAAATGAGCACCTAGTTATCTCTGTTAAAATGAGCACCTAGTTATCTCTGTTAAAATGAACATCTAGATATCTCTGTTAAAATGAACACCTAGTTATCTCTGTTAAAATGAACACCTAGTTATCTCTGTTAAAATGAACACCTAGTTATCTCTGTTAAAATGAGCACCTAGTTATCTCTGTTAAAATGAGCACCTAGTTATCTCTGTTAAAATGAGCACCTAGTTATCTCTGTTAAAATGAACACCTAGTTATCTCTGTTAAAATGAACACCTAGTTATCTCTGTTAAAACGAACACCTAGTTATCTCTGTTAAAATGAACACCTAGTTATCTCTGTTAAAACGAACACCTAGTTATCTCTGTTAAAATGAACACCTAGTTATCTCTGTTAAAATGAGCACCTAGTTATCTCTGCTGTGGTGTGTGGAACACCTTCCTAATTTTGAGTTGAACCCCATTTTGCCCTCAGAACAGCCTCAAGTCATCGGGGCATGGACTCTACAAGGTGTCGAAAGCGTTCCACAGGGATGCTGGCCCATGTTGACTCCAATGCTTCCTACAGTTGTGTTAAGTTGGCTGGATGTCCTTTGGGTGGTGGACCATTCTTGATACACACAGGAAACTGTCAAGAGTGAAAAACCCAGCAGCGT
Source organism: Coregonus clupeaformis (assembly GCF_020615455.1). Taxonomy (NCBI): domain Eukaryota; kingdom Metazoa; phylum Chordata; class Actinopteri; order Salmoniformes; family Salmonidae; genus Coregonus; species Coregonus clupeaformis. Next base: position 521,707 of record NW_025533621.1, read on the forward strand.
TGCAGTTCTTGACACAAACCGATGCTCCTGGAACCTACTACCATACTTAAATGTTTTGTCTTGCCCATTCACCCTCTGAATGGCAGAACATACACAATCCATGTCTCAAATGTCTCAAGGCTTGAAAATCCTTCTTTAACCCCGTCTCCTCACCTTCATCGACACTGATTGAAGTGGATTTAACAAGTGACATCAATAAGGGTTAATAGCTTTCACCTGGATTCACCTGGTCAGTCTATGTCATGGAAAGGCAGTGTATACTGTATACAGTATCTGTATTATCTGGCTACTGGTGCTTATATATGTGAACAGGTACCAGAAGACTCACCTGTGAACAGGTACCAGAAGACTCACCTGTGAACAGGTACCAGGAGACTCACCTGTGAACAGGTACCAGGAGACTCACCTGTGAACAGGTACCAGGAGACTCACCTGTGAACAGGTACCAGGAGACTCACCTGTGAACAGGTACCAGAAGTCTCACCTGTGAACAGTTACCAGGATACCAGGAGACTCACCTGTGTACAGGTACCAGGAGACTCACCTGTGAACAGGTACCAGAAGTCTCACCTGTGAACAGGTACAAGAAGTCTCACCTGTGAACAGGTACCAGGAGACTCACCTGTGAACAGGTACCAGAAGTTGTTAGGTTCGATGGCCTCCTGGTCTCCTCGTCGGCCGGTCTTCCGGTGTCGGAGCTTATAGCCGGTGATGAACCCGTTCTGGCTGTTGGGAGGAGGGGGCTGCCAGCTCACCTTAATGCTCTGAAACACAGTCAGGGAGAGGACACATGTTCACTATGTATATGTGATCCCTGTGGGAATTGAACCCACAACCTTGCTTTGCTGGCGCCACTCTCTTACCAACAGACCCAAATGCCCACCTAATTTAATAACCACCACATACTGTATAAGGGCCAGCTTCCAGCCATCCAAGATGTGGACTGTTCTCCATGCTCCCGTCTGGCAGGCGTTACCATGCTCCAGTCCTGCACACTGAATAAGGTACTGGTACTGACCTGTATATACAACCACTCCAGTACCCCTGCACATTGAATAAGGTACTGACCTAAATATACAACCACTCCAGTACCCCTGCACGTTGAATTGTGTACTGACACTGACCTGTACATTCAACCACTCCAGTACCCCTGCACATTCAATAAGGTACTGACACTGACCTGTATATTCAACCACTGCATTGTTGGGGAAGAGCTCTCAAGTAAGCAATAACGATGTCAACACCATAACACTATAATGATGTCAATACCATAACAATGTCAACACATAACACTATAACGATGTCAACACCATAACAATGTCAACACCAAAACACTATAACGATGTCAACACCATAACAATGTCAACACCATAACACTATAAGGATGTCAACACCATAATGATGTCAACACCATAACAATGTCAACATCATATCACTATAACGATGTCAACACCATAACATTGTCAACACCATAACACTATAATGATGTCAACACCATAACACTATACGATGTCAACACCATAACACTATAACGATATCAACACCATAACACTATAATGATGTCAACACCATAACAATGTCAACACAATAACAATATAACAATGTCAACACCATAACAATGTCAACACCATAACACTATAATGATGTCAACACCATATCAATGTCAACACCATAACACTATAACGATGTCAACACCATAACACTATAATGATGTCAACACCATAACAATGTCAACACCATAACACTATAACAATGTCAACACCATAACAATGTCAACACCATAACACTATAACAATGTCAACACCATAACATTGTCAACACCATAACACTATAACGATGTCAACACTATAACACTATAACGATGTCAACACCATAACATTGTCAACACCATAACACTATAACGATGTCAACACCATAACACTATATGATGTCAACACAATAACACTATAACAATGTCAACACCATAACACTATAACGATGTCAACACCATAACACTATAATGATGTCAACACCATAACAATGTCAACACCATAACACTATAACAATGTCAACACCATAACAATGTCAACACCATAACACTATAACAATGTCAACACCATAACATTGTCAACACCATAACACTATAACGATGTCAACACTATAACACTATAACGATGTCAACACCATAACACTATAATGATGTCAACACCATAACAATGTCAACACCATAACACTATAACGATGTCAACACCATAACAATGTCAACACAATAACAATATAACAATGTCAACACCATAACAATGTCAACACCATAACACTATAATGATGTCAACACCATATCAATGTCAACACCATAACACTATAACGATGTCAACACCATAACACTATAATGATGTCAACACCATAACAATGTCAACACCATAACACTATAACAATGTCAACACCATAACAATGTCAACACCATAACACTATAACAATGTCAACACCATAACATTGTCAACACCATAACACTATAACGATGTCAACACCATAACACTATATGATGTCAACACAATAACACTATAACAATGTCAACACCATAACACTATAACGATGTCAACACCATAACACTATACGATGTCAACACCATAACACTATACGATGTCAACACCATAACACTATAACGATATCAACACCATAACAATGTCAACACCATAACACTATAACGATGTCAACACCATAACAATGTCAACACCATAAGACTATAACTATGTCAACACCATAATAATGTCAACACCATAACACTATAATGATGTCAACACCATAACAATGTAAACGCCATAACAATGTCAACACCATGACACTATAATGATTTCAACACCATAACAATGTCAACACCATAAGACTATATTGATGTCAACACCATAACAATGTCAACACCATAACACTATAAGGATGTCAACACCATAATGATGTCAACACCATAACAATGTCAACACCATATCACTATAACGATGTCAACACCATAACATTGTCAACACCATAACACTATAATGATGTCAACACCATAACACTATACGATGTCAACACCATAACACTATAACGATATCAACACCATAACACTATAATGATGTCAACACCATAACAATGTCAATACAATAACAATATAACAATGTCAACACCATAACAATGTCAACACCATAACACTATAACGATGTCAACACCATAACAATGTCAACACAATAACAATATAACAATGTCAACACCATAACAACGTCAACACCATAACACTATAATGATGTCAACACCATATCAATGTCAACACCATAACACTATAACGATGTCAACACCGTAACACTATAATGATGTCAACACCATAACAATGTCAACACCATAACACTATAACAATGTCAACACCATAACAATGTCAACACCATAACACTATAACAATGTCAACACCATAACATTGTCAACACCATAACACTATAACGATGTCAACACTATAACACTATAACGATGTCAACACCATAACATTGTCAACACCATAACACTATAATGATGTCAACACCATAACAATGTCAACACCATAACACTATAACAATGTCAACACCATAACAATGTCAACACCATAACACTATAACAATGTCAACACCATAACATTGTCAACACCATAACACTATAACGATGTCAACACCATAACACTATATGATGTCAACACAATAACACTATAACAATGTCAACACCATAACACTATAACGATGTCAACACCATAACACTATACGATGTCAACACCATAACACTATACGATGTCAACACCATAACACTATAACGATATCAACACCATAACAATGTCAACACCATAACACTATAACGATGTCAACACCATAACAATGTCAACACCATAAGACTATAACTATGTCAACACCATAATAATGTCAACACCATAACACTATAATGATGTCAACACCATAACAATGTAAACGCCATAACAATGTCAACACCATGACACTATAATGATTTCAACACCATAACAATGTCAACACCATAAGACTATATTGATGTCAACACCATAACAATGTCAACACCATAACACTATAAGGATGTCAACACCATAATGATGTCAACACCATAACAATGTCAACACCATATCACTATAACGATGTCAACACCATAACATTGTCAACACCATAACACTATAATGATGTCAACACCATAACACTATACGATGTCAACACCATAACACTATAACGATATCAACACCATAACACTATAATGATGTCAACACCATAACAATGTCAATACAATAACAATATAACAATGTCAACACCATAACAATGTCAACACCATAACACTATAACGATGTCAACACCATAACAATGTCAACACAATAACAATATAACAATGTCAACACCATAACAACGTCAACACCATAACACTATAATGATGTCAACACCATATCAATGTCAACACCATAACACTATAACGATGTCAACACCGTAACACTATAATGATGTCAACACCATAACAATGTCAACACCATAACACTATAACAATGTCAACACCATAACAATGTCAACACCATAACACTATAACAATGTCAACACCATAACATTGTCAACACCATAACACTATAACGATGTCAACACTATAACACTATAACAATGTCAACACCATAACATTGTCAACACCATAACACTATAACAATGTCAACACTATAACACTATAACGATGTCAACACCATAACACTATAATGATGTCAACACCATAACACTATAACAATGTCAACACCATAACAATGTCAACACCATAACACTATAACAATGTCAACACCATAACATTGTCAACACCATAACACTATAACGATGTCAACACTATAACACTATAACGATGTCAACACCATAACATTGTCAACACCATAACACTATAACGATGTCAACACCATAACACTATATGATGTCAACACCATAACACTATAACGATATCAACACCATAACAATGTCAACACCATAACACTATAACGATGTCAACACCATAACAATGTCAACACCATAAGACTATAACGATGTCAACACCATAATAATGTCAACACCATAACACTATAATGATGTCAACACCATAACAATGTAAACGCCATAACAATGTCAACACCATGACACTATAATGATTTCAACACCATAACAATGTCAACACCATAAGACTATAACGATGTCAACACCATAAAAATGTCAACACCGTAACACTATAACGATGTCAACAACATAACAATGTCAACACCATAACACTATAAGGATGTCAACACCATAACAATGTCAACACCATAACAATATAACGATGTCAACACCATAAAAATGTCAACACCGTAACACTATAACGATGTCAACAACATAACAATGTCAACACCATACCACTATAACGATGTCAACACCATACCACTATAACGATGTCAACACCATAACACTATAACGATGTCAACACCATAAAACTATAACGATATCAACACCATAACACTATAATGATGTCAACACCATAACAATGTCAACACAATAACAATATAACGATGTCAACACCATACCACTATAACACTTTGACACTATAACGTTGTCAACACCTTAACAATGTTAACATCATAACACTATAATAAAAACACCATAACACATTAACATTTGACATTTTAGTCATTTAGCAGACGCTCTTATCCAGAGCGACTTACAGTTAGTGCGTTCATCTTAAGATAGCTAGGTGGGACAACCACATATCACAGTCACAGCAAGCACATGTTTCCTCAATAAAGTATCTATCAGCAGAGTCAGAGCTAGTAAGGGGATGGCATAATGGAAGACTTTGAACGGGCCTCAATGTTTATGGGTTTGCATGCACCGTTGCAAACAATGGATTTCCGCCTGAGGTCTACAAGATCTCCAGAGACTAAGTCTAAGGGGAGCCGAAGCTAGTCTTTACATGGTCAACAATATGCTTGTCTAACCTGACAGATCATGGTTGGGTTTATCACTGAAACAGCATAAATAAGAGAAAAATAATCATCTACTGTAGCTCCCATCCTCTCTCAGATCAGCCTGAGCATGTTAAATATTCATCTAGTCCCATCCCTCTCTCAGATCAGCCTGAGCATGTTAAATATTCATCTAGTCCAATCCTCTCTCAGATCAGCCTGAGCATGTTAAATATTCATCTAGTCCCATCCTCTCTCAGATCAGCCTGAGCATGTTAAATATTCATCTAGTCCCATCCTCTCTCAGATCAGCCTGAGCATGTTAAATATTAATCTAGTGTCACCTCTTGGAAACAGAGGAAAATATTAACATTTACTAGCACCTGTTTCCCCGTTCAGACAATCATCTTAATTGATTACAACAGGCTTGATTGCTGTAAAGGGAGGCTCGTTGGAGCTCCGTATGTGAATGTGTGTGTGTGTGTGTGTGTGTGTGTGTGTGTGTGTGTGTGTGTGTGTTCGTGTGTGTGTGTGTGTGTGTGTGTGTGTATAGCTCTGTGCTCCAGCTCTGGAAGCCTCTGGAGGTTGGAATGGTGGCATGGTGGTGATTAAGAGAGGCTTGCACACACACACACACACACACACACACACACACACACAACGATTAAGAGAGAAGCAGTTAGTGTCATTTGGCCTTGTTGTAGCAGCACTAGTTATTCCACCAAGAACAGAACGGATCTGCCAGATACAATCTACAGCCATTCCATATGGGCACAGCCCTGCCAGATACAATATACAGCCATTCCATATGGGCACAGCCCTGCCAGATACAATATACAGCCATTCCATATGGGCACAGCCCTGCCAGATACAATATACAGCCATTCCATATGGGCACAGCCCTGCCAGATACAATATACAGCCATTCCATATGGGCACAGCCCTGCCAGATACAATATACAGCCATTCCATATGGGCACAGCCCTGCCAGATACAATATACAGCCATTCCATATGGGCACAGCCCTGCCAGATACAATATACAGCCATTCCATATGGGCACAGCCCTGCCAGATACAATATACAGCCATTCCATATGGGCACAGCCTTGCTGAAGGACAGGGAGTCTGTAGCAGCCATTAGATTCCCCCCCAGTGAAGTTCTAGTCATTTACCCATGTATTTTACAGTATATGATATTATACTCCATGTATGACACAATGCATTAATGATAGGAAGCTAAATGGGTGAAGCGTAAACGCAGTAATGAGAGAATATGGAGCAGTGGGGTTGAATGTATAGGATTACATAGAATATGGAGTAGTGGGTTGAATGTATAGGATTACATAGAATATGGAGTAGTGGGTTGAATGTATAGGATTACATAGAACACTGTATAATACTATATATTTCATTTTATCATAGGTGAGTCAGTGCCGCTGGAAAGTTTTTAGGACAGAAGAAGAAGAAGAAGAAGAAGAAGAAGAAGAAGAAGAAGAAGAAGAAGAAGAAGAAGAAGAAGAAGAAGAAGAAGAAGAAGAAGAAGGTGGCTCCTGGAAAAGAGACAAGCTATGACGTAAATACTGCAATGCAGGCAGTATTTCATTTAATTGAGACCTGAGTGTGTGTGGATTGTATCCACTCTTTATTTATCGGTACTGTGCAGGTTGCTATTGCAGAGAAAATCCTCCCTAATGCCTACTTATATTCTAATCCAGTTAACCTTGCAAAGTGCTAGGCTACACAGAGTCATGGCCTCTTTTAAAACTTCACACAGACAGACTATTAGTTATGTATGTTGCCGTGGAGGCTGGTGGGAGGAGCTATAAGAGGACGGGCTCATAATAATGTCTGGAATGGAATCAATGAAACGGAGTCAAACATGTGGTTTCCATGGGTTAGGTAACAGGGGTTAGGGTTAGGTAACAGGGGTTAGGGTTAGGTAACAGGGGTTAGGGTTAGGTAACAGGGGTTAGGGTTAGGGTTAGGTAACAGGGTTAGGGTAGAACAGGGGTTAGGGTTAGGTAACAGGGGTATAGGGTTAGGTTAGGTAACAGGGTTTAGGTTAGGTAATAGGGTTGGGTTAGGGTTAGTAACAGGAGGTTAGGGTTAGGTAACAGGGGTTAGGGTTAGGTAACAGGGGTTAGGGTTAGGTAACAGGGGTTAGGGTTAGGTAACAGGGGTTAGGGTTAGGTAACAGGGTTAGGGTTAGGGTTAGGTAACAGGGTTAGGGTTAGAGTAACAGGGTTAGGGTTAGGTAACAGGGTTAGGGTTAGGTAACAGGGGTTAGGGTTAGGTAACAGGGGTTAGGGTTAGGGTTAGGTAACAGGGGTTAGGGTTAGGTAACAGGGGTTAGGGTTAGGTAACAGGGGTTAGGGTTAGGTAACAGGGGTTAGGGTTAGGGTTAGGTAACAGGGGTTAGGGTTAGGGTTAGGTAACAGGGGTTAGGGTTAGGTAACAGGGGTTAGGGTTAGGGTTAGGTAACAGGGGTTAGGGTTAGGTAACAGGGGTTAGGGTTAGGTAACAGGGGTTAGGGTTAGGTAACAGGGGTTAGGGTTAGGTAACAGGGGTTAGGGTAGGTTAGGTAACAGGGGGTTAGGGTTAGGTAACAGGGGTTAGGGTTAGGTAACAGGGGTTAGGGTTAGAGTAACAGGGGGTTAGGGTTAGGTAACAGGGGTTAGGGTTAGGTAACAGAGGGTTAGGGTTAGGTAACAGGTAGGGTTAGGGTTAGGTAACAGGGGTTAGGGTTAGGTAACAGGGGTTAGGGTTAGGTAACAGGGGTTAGGGTTAGGTAACAGGGGGTTAGGGTTAGGTAACAGGGGTTAGGGTTAGGGTTAGGTAACAGGGGTTAGGGTTAGGTAACAGGGGTTAGGGTTAGGTAACAGGGGTTAGGGTTAGGTAACAGGGGTTAGGGTTAGGTAACAGGGGTTAGGGTTAGGGTTAGGTAACAGGGGTTAGGGTTAGGGTTAGGTAACAGGGTTAGGGTTAGGTAACAGGGGTTAGGGTTAGGTAACAGGGGTTAGGGTTAGAGGGTAACAGGGTTAGGGTTAGGGTTAGGTAACAGGGGTTAGGGTTAGGTATAGGGGTAGTAACAGGGGTTAGGGTTAGGTAACAGGGGTTAGGGTTAGGTAACAGGGGTTAGGGTTAGGTAACAGGGGGTTAGGGTTAGGTAACAGGGGTTAGGGTTAGGTAACAGGGTTAGGGGTTAGGGTTAGGTAACAGGGGTTAGGGTTAGGTAACAGGGGGTTAGGGGGTTAGGTAACAGGGTTAGGGTTAGGGTTAGGTAACAGGGGTTAGGGTTAGGTAACAGGGGTTAGGGTTAGGTAACAGGGGTTAGGGTTAGGTAACAGGGGTTAGGGTTAGGGTTAGGTAACAGGGGTTAGGGTTAGGTAACAGGGGTTAGGGTTAGGTAACAGGGGTTAGGGTTAGGGTTAGGTAACAGGGGTTAGGGTTAGGTAACAGGGGTTAGGGTTAGGTAACAGGGGTTAGGGTTAGGTAACAGGGTAGGTAGGTAACAGGGTTAGGGGTTAAGTAACAGGGGTTAGGGTTAGGTAACAGGGTTAGGGTTAGGGTTAGGTAACAGGGTTAGGGTTAGGTTAGGTAACAGGGGTTAGGGTTAGGTAACAGGGGTTAGGGTTAGGGTTAGGTAACAGGGGTTAGGGGTTAGGTAAAAAGGAGGTAACAGGGTTAGGGTTAGGTAACAGGGGTTAGGGGTTAGGTAACAGGGTTAGTAACAGGGTTAGGGTTAGGTAACAGGGGTTAGGGTTAGGGTTAGGTGGCAGGGTTAGGGTTAGGTAACAGGGGTTAGGGTTAGGTAACAGGGGTTAGGGTTAGGTAACAGGGTTAGGGTTAGGTAACAGGGGTTAGGGTTAGGTAACAGGGGTTAGGGGTTAGGTAACAGGGGTTAGGGTTAGGTAACAGGGGTTAGGGTTAGGTAACAGGGGTTAGGGTTAGGGTTAGGTAACAGGGTTAGGGTTAGGGTAACAGGGGTTAGGTAACAGGGGTTAGGGTTAGGTAACAGGGGTTAGGGTTAGGTAACAGGGGTTAGGGTTAGGGTTAGGTAACAGGGGTTAGGGTTAGGGTTAGGTAACAGGGGTTAGGGTTAGGTAACAGGGGTTAGGGTTAGGTAACAGGGGTTAGGGTTAGGGTTACGTAACAGGGGTTAGGGTTAGGTAACAGGGGTTAGGGTTAGGTAACAGGGGTTAGGGTTAGGTAACAGGGGTTAGGGTTAGGTAACAGGGGTTAGGTTAGGGTTAGGTAACAGGGGTTAGGGTTAGGGTTAGGTAACAGGGGTTAGGGTTAGGTAACAGGGGTTAGGGTTAGGTAACAGGGGTTAGGGTTAGGTTCGTAACAGGGGTTAGGGTTAGGTAACAGGGGTTAGGGTTAGGTAGGTAACAGGGGTTAGGGTTAGGTAACAGGGGTTAGGGTTAGGTAACAGAGGGTTAGGGTTAGGTAACAGGGGTTAGGGTTAGGTAACAGGGGTTAGGGTTAGGTAACAGGGGTTAGGGTTAGGTAACAGGGTTAGGGTTAGGTAACAGGGGTTAGGGTTAGGTAACAGGGGTTAGGGTTAGGTAACAGGGGTTAGGGTTAGGTAACAGGGGTTAGGGGTTAGGTAACAGGGGTTAGGGTTAGGTAACAGGGGGTTAGGGTTAGGTAACAGGGGTTAGGGTTAGGTAACAGGGGTTAGGGTTAGGTAACAGGGGTTAGGGTTAGGTAACAGGGGTTAGGGTTAGATAACAGGGGTTAGGGTTAGGTAACAGGGGTTAGGGTTAGGTAACAGGGGTTAGGGTTAGGTAACAGGGGTTAGGGTTAGGTAACAGGGGTTAGGGTTAGGTAACAGGGGTTAGGGTTAGGGTTAGGTAACAGGGGTTAGGGTTAGGTAACAGGGGTTAGGGTTAGGGTTAGGTAACAGGGGTTAGGGTTAGGTAACAGGGGTTAGGGTTAGGTAACAGGGGTTAGGGTTAGGTAACAGGGGTTAGGGTTAGGGTAACAGGGGTTAGGGTTAGGTAACAGGGGTTAGGGTTAGGTAACAGGGGTTAGGGTTAGGTAACAGGGTTAGGGTTAGGTAACAGGGGGAGGGTAACAGGGTTAGGGTTAGGTAACAGGGGTTAGGGTTAGGTAACAGGGGTTAGGGTTAGGGTTAGGTAACAGGGTTAGGGTTAGGTAACAGGGGTTAGGGGTTAGGGTTAGGTAACAGGGGTTAGGGTTAGGTAACAGGGTTAGGGTTAGGTAACAGGGGTTAGGGTTAGGTAACAGGGGTTAGGGTTAGGTAACAGGGGTTAGGGTTAGGTAACAGGGGTTAGGGTTAGGTAACAGGGGTCAGGGTTAGGGTTAGGTAACAGGGGTTAGGGTTAGGTAACAGGGGTTAGGGTTAGGTAACAGGGGTTAGGGTTAGGTAACAGGGGTTAGGGTTAGGGTTAGGTAACAGGGGTTAGGGTTAGGTAACAGGGGTTAGGGTTAGGTAACAGGGGTTAGGGTTAGGTAACAGGGGTTAGGGTTAGGTAACAGGGGTTAGGGTTAGGTAACAGGGGTTAGGGTTAGGTAACAGGGGTTAGGGTTAGGTAACAGGGGTTAGGGTTAGGTAACAGGGGTTAGGGTTAGGTAACAGGGGTTAGGGTTAGGTAACAGGGGTTAGGGTTAGGTAACAGTAAGGATGTATCCCTAACAGTTTGTTTGGCCTCTGCTTCACGTACACACTCTGCTTCAGTGCTGAAAACCAAACAACGTGGACACAGTCAACATCCCCAAAAGATCCCTATTCCCTATATAGTGCACTACTTTTGACCAAGACCCATAGGGTTCAGGGCCCATAGAACTCTGGGCAAAAGTAGTGCACTATGTAGGGAAATAGGATGCTATTTGGGACACAATCCCAGTTAAATCCTTGGGCAGGCTGGGGTGTAAAATGATGAGGGTTTGGGGAATAATATGCCCACCTACTGGGACTCACACCTGCTGCCATCTCTGTTGACAATGACGACCATGGTACACAAATGTTTGACAGCTGACCCCCCACAGACCTGACTGTCACTGTTAGGTTGGCTCAGACTATGAGTGGTCTGTCTCTGTCTCTCCATCTCTCCATCTCTCTCTCTCTCTCTCTCTCTCTCTCTCTCTCTCTCTCTCTCTCTCTCTCTCTCTCTCTCTCTCTCTCTCTCTCTCTCTCTCTCTCTCTCTCTCTCTCTCTCTCTCTCTCTCTCTCTCTCTCTCTCTCTCTCTCTCTCTCTCTCTCTCTCTCTCTCTCTCTCTCTCTCTCTCTCTCTCTCTCTCTCTCTCTCTCTCTCTCTCTCTCTCTCTCTCTCTCTCTCTCTCTCTCTCTCTCTCTCTCTCTCTCTCTCTCTCTCTCATCACACTATCATCAAACTATCTGTTGATAATCAACTTCTTGCTAAGGTTTGGGTTATGGTAAGGCTTAGGGTTAGAGATGCCATGACCTCCTCATGTGGCCCAAGGTTTTATCTTCTAAAGGTGACTCTTTATTCATCTAGACTAGGCTAGCTGGTGCCGTGGCAGCTAGTATCATATTTCCTTTATACGTTCTTCTCCAGTTTCTATCCATCAATGGAAATATCCATCTCCTTCAGCCTCAAAGCCATGGTGAGGTGAAGTGTCCTTAACTGTCTGTTCACTGACAACTGCTGCTCTTTTACAGAAAATACTATAAGTAGACTAACTAGTATGAATAATTCTGTCAGATCTACACTTCTGCTTCTGAATGGGGCTTCTCTCTCTCAAGGTTTCTACTGCAAATGTGAGTGAATGGTGGAATAAATGAGTGTCCAGGTTAACAGAAAACCCCTTGTAGAATATGTCCGAGGCTGGAACTTCAAGGCTTATTCTCTGGTCCCAGATCTGTATGTGCTGTTTAGCAGAGTCGTGGAACTTACTCTTTTTCCACTTTCTTCCTAAAACCCTCCTCTGTCAGCTTTAAAGAGCAGGGAGGAGAAGTGCAGAGCGGAGTCAAGCACCACGCCCTCCTCAGGAGCCACGCCGAGCCTGTAGGGGCCCCATCCACTGCAAGCTGTTTTTCTGAGACACAACTTTTGGCCTGTTCTGAATTATTCTAGTACTCCAGGGATCCACTCTGGCATAAACACACTGTTTGTCTGTCTGTCTGTCTGTCTGTCTGTCTGTCTGTCTGTCTGTCTGTCTGTCTGTCTGTCTGTCTGTCTGTCTGTCTGTCTGTCTGTCTGTCTGTCTGTCTGTCTGTCTGTCTGTCTGTCTGTCTGTCTGTCTGTCTGTCTGTCTGTCTGTCTGTCTGTCTGTCTGTCTGTCTGTCTGTCTGCCTGTCTGTCTGTAGCACGGTAGGCAGCTCATTTTGGATTGAAGCAATGTGTTTAATCAAGTGTTTAGGTTCATACAGACAAACCCAGCTGGCTGGAAGGTGGAGCCAATACATTTTTGTCAATAAAAATACATATTCTCTGGGTCTCGGAGTGAAATGTATGGCAACTTTTGAAAGTCCAACAGGCAATGTCATCAAACGACTTTATAGTGTTGATGTTTTATAGGCCAAAGGATATATACTTACACATATTATATATTTTAAATCACAAAACGCATGTACTCACTCTTGAGAGGACGACTTCCAAGGAGATGTTTTGTGGTGGAGCACTTGGCACTGTGGAGGAAATAACACATGATGAAATGAATAAAACAAAAACACTTTAAAGCTTTAAATTTAAACACTTTAAATTGAGGTTCCTCAATAGCTGGGACACATCTGTTGTTGGACATCAAGGACTGTAAAATCACCAGGAACTCAGCTCAAAGTGATTTTCATTGAAGAAAATCACGCATACGCATACATATAGATAATCCCGCGACTAAATGTAATTGGGGACCCCTGCTTTAACGTACAGCTACAGCATGTGTGCTTTGACTCGGCAGTTCTTCAGTTCAGGAGTCAAGGCCTATTAAAGTCCCATTCTGATAAAGTCAAATGATTCAAATGATTGTAGACACGTCAGTCTTCCTCTCTTTAACACACAGACCACCAGCTACTTCTGTCAGGTTCACTGGTGACCACTGAACATGAATTATCAAATTACATTTGACGAGATATCACTTCAGAAGATCGACGCAAAGCCCATGTAGACACAAAACCCATTTAAGTAAGTAATTGAAGTACATTTCCTGTCGAGAAGGTAAATGGGTTGAATTACAGTAGGCGGAAGGAAATGGTGATCTGGTCTTCCTTTAATGGACTTCCTAGATTTAGGTGTAGTGACTTAGATTATTGAGAATAATAATAATACTATGCCACTTAGCAGACGCTTTTAGCCAAAGCGACTTACAGTCATGCATGCATACATTTTTGTGTATGGGGGGTCCAGGGGATCGAACCCACTACCCTGGCGTTACAAGCGCCGTGCTCTACCAGCTGAGCTACAGAGGACCACGAACAAAGGAAATGGTGATCTGGTCCTCCTTGAATGGACTTCCTAGCTTTAGCTGTAGTGACTTAGATTATTGAAAACAAAGGAAATGGTGATCTGGTCCTCCTTGAATGGACTTCCTAGCTTTAGCTCTAGTGAACAAAGTAAAGGGTGGCATTAAAGAGACACTCCATCAGGCTTATCTACGACAGGGCCTCTACGACCGGCCAATGGGCACGCAGGATGGAAACGACCCCTTTCGAATCTTTAGAATGACCTGATTAGGTAACATGAATGACAGGTAACAAGACTGACCTTTCTACAGATCTCATCTATCATGACAGCATTCTATACACTCAGAGGAAGAGGCCACTGGAGACCACTATACTTTAAACAGCTATCAAAGATGGGATTTATAAAACAGGTTGCCATAATTCCAGTTTTTCTCAGACTATTGAGCTCATTCAGCTGTACAGCATGGTTCTGGCAGCACACAGTCCACAGGTAGTGGAGGAGGCAGGTTGGTAGTAGTGACATTGGCATGTGCGTGAGCGACCTGCCAGCCGGCCGGCAGTGTGCCTGAAGTACAGGATTGGCGTGAAGCCGTGGTGGACGAGCGACCGTTGTGTGGACTGGCGGCGTGTGTGGAAGGGGAAAAGTCATGAATTACCTTGGAGAGAGAAAGGAGAAGCCAGCCGGTAGTAAAGAGAGAGAGAGAGAGAAGCGGCGGTGGCTGCAGCCTGCCGGCCTGGTGGTTTCATTACGACAGCACAAGGAGCATTAACTAACCAGGGAGATTTTTAAAAAGGCAGCTCATGGGGCTCATTTGAAACATTCAGCCATCGCTAACGGGATCTGACAGAAGATACATTCCTGCAGCCCTCTCAGCTCTGCACATGACCTATAAGAGAGTTCTGAGGGCTGGGAGGGGCTGGGAGGGGCTGAAAGGAGATGGGAGGGGCTGAGAGGAGATGGGAGGGGCTGAGAGGAGATTGGAGGGAGCCGGGCACACAACAGGGAGTACGGGGTGGGGGGTGGGGGCAGAGCACGCACCCTTGTGGGGCCCCTGTGTTGAGGATCAGTGTAGTGGAGGTGTTGTTGGCCTACCTTCACCACCTGGGGGCGGTCCGTCAGGAAGTCCAGGACCCAGTTGCACAGGGCGGGGTTCAGACCCAGGGCCCCGAGCTAAATGATGAGCTTGGAGGGTACTATGGTGTTGAAGGCTGAGCTGTAGTCAATGAACAGCATTCTTAAATACAGTAGGTAATCCTTTTGTCCAGATGGAATAAGGCAGTGTGGAGTGGGATGGCGATTGCATTGTCCATGGATCTATTGGGGCGGTATGCAAATTGCAGTGGGTCTAGGGTGTCGGGTAAGGTGGAGGTGATATGATCCTTAACTAGCCTCTCAAAGCACTTCATGATGACAGAAGTGAGTGCTACGGGGCGATAGTCATTTAGTTCAGTTACCTTTGCTTTCTTGGGTACAGGAACAATGGTGGACATCTTGAAGCAAGTGGGGACAGCAGACTGGGATAGGGAGAGATTGAATATGTCCGTAAACACTCCAGCCAGCTGGTCTGCGCATGCTCCGAGGACACGGTTAGGGATGCCGTCTGGGCCGGCAGCCTTGCGAGGGTTAACACGCTTAAATGTCTTACTCACGTCGGCTACGGAGAACAAGAGCTCACAGTCCTCGGGAGCGGGCCGTGTCGGTGGCACTGTGTTATCCTCAAAGAGGGCGAAGACGGTGTTTAGCTTGTCCAGGAGCAAGACGTCGGTGTCCGCGAAGTGGCTGGTTTTCCCTTTGTAATCCGTAATTATATGTAGGCCCTGCCACATACGTCTCGTGTCTGAGCCATTGAATTGTGACTCCACTTTGTCTCTGTACTGGCGTTTTGCATGTTTGATTGCCTTACGGAGGGCATAACTGGACTGTTTTCTATTCAATCATATTCCCAGTCACCTTGCAGTGGTTCGCGCTTTCAGTTTTGCACGAATGTTGCCATGTATCCACGGTTTTTGGTTTGGATAGGTTTTAATCGTCATAGTCGGAACAACATCCCCTATACACTTCCTGATGAACTCAGTCACAGTGTCAGTGTATACATCAATGCTATTCTCAGAGGCAACCTGGAACATGTCCCAGTCCGCGTGATCAAAACAGTCTTGAAGCATGGATTCCGATTGGTCAGACCAGCGTAGCATAGACCTTAGCACGGATACTTGCTGTTTGAGTTTCTGCCCATAGGAAAGGAGGAGCAAAATGGAGTCGTGATCTGATTTGCCAAAGGGAGGTCGGGGGAGGGCCTTGTAGCCATCCCGGAAGGAAGAGTAACAATGGTCAAGAGTTTTTGTCCCGGCGCCAGAAGGAATCAGTTGGACGGGCCTTTGATTTCCATAGGCGGGCCTGTTTTTACACGGGACCCCCTATGTGTGCACACATTTTTTTTATGGTTGTAATAGTAAAGACCATAGACAGCTCGTGAGTTTCAAGTTTGCGGAAGCTTACCATTTATCCTACCATTTCTACCCATCTGTGTGCCAGTTCTGATTATTTTTATATGCACATTTTCATGGAACAGTTGACATTTTTGTTTCTCAAAATCATTGTCACATGGTAATCATAAAAATCTAAAAGTTAAAATTCAACTATGGCAAGAGAACTAGCCTCTGCCATATGGACACAATGATACACTGTGATCCACTGGTGGCTAAAGAAATGAGAGCGTAGAACTCAGAGATAGTCTATAGACCAACACAGCAGTAGGACTATAACTACCATAGAACTCAGAGATAGTCTATAGACCAACACAGCAGTAGGACTATAACTACCATAGAACTCAGAGATAGTCTATAGACCAACACAGCAGTAGGACTATAACTACCATAGAACTCAGAGATAGTCTATAGACCAATACAGCAGTAGGCTATAACTACCATAGAACTCAGAGATAGTCTATAGACCAATACAGCAGTAGGACTATAACTACCATAGAACTCAGAGATAGTCTATAGACCAATACAGCAGTAGGCTATAACTACCATAGAACTCAGAGATAGTCTATAGACCAATACAGCAGTAGGACTATAACTACCATAGAACTCAGAGATAGTCTATAGGTCAACACAGCAGTAGGACTATCACTACCATAGAACTCAGAGATAGTCTATAGACCAATACAGCAGTAGGACTATAACTACCATAGAACTCAGAGATAGTCTATAGACCAATACAGCAGTAGGACTATAACTACCATAGAACTCAGAGATAGTCTATAGACCAACACAGCAGTAGGACTATAACTACCATAGAACTCAGAGATAGTCTATAGACCAACACAGCAGTAGGACTATAACTACCATAGAACTCAGAGATAGTCTAGTCTATAGACCAACACAGCAGTAGGACTATAACTACCATAGAACTCAGAGATAGTCTATAGACCAATACAGCAGTAGGACTATAACTACCATAGAACTCAGAGATAGTCTATAGACCAACACAGCAGTAGGACTATAACTACCATAGAACTCAGAGATAGTCTATAGACCAATACAGCAGTAGGACTATAACTACCATAGAACTCAGAGATAGTCTATAGACCAATACAGCAGTAGGACTATAACTACCATAGAACTCAGAGATAGTCTATAGACCAATACAGCAGTAGGACTATAACTACCATAGAACTCAGAGATAGTCTATAGACCAACACAGCAGTAGGACTATAACTACCATAGAACTCAGAGATAGTCTATAGACCAATACAGCAGTAGGACTATAACTACCATAGAACTCAGAGATAGTCTATAGACCAATACAGCAGTAGGACTATAACTACCATAGAACTCAGAGATAGTCTATAGACCAATACAGCAGTAGGACTATAACTACCATAGAACTCAGAGATAGTCTATAGACCAATACAGCAGTAGGACTATAACTACCATAGAACTCAGAGATAGTCTATAGACCAATACAGCAGTAGGACTATAACTACCATAGAACTCAGAGATAGTCTATAGACCAATACAGCAGTAGGACTATAACTACCATAGAACTCAGAGATAGTCTATAGACCAACACAGCAGTAGGACTATAACTACCATAGAACTCAGAGATAGTCTATAGACCAATACAGCAGTAGGACTATAACTACCATAGAACTCAGAGATAGTCTATAGACCAATACAGCAGTAGGACTATAACACTATAACTACCATAGAACTCAGAGATAGTCTATAGACCAATACAGCAGTAGGAATCACTATAACTACCATAGAACTCAGAGATAGTCTATAGACCAATACAGCAGTAGGACTATAACTACCATAGAACTCAGAGATAGTCTATAGACCAATACAGCAGTAGGACTATAACTACCATAGAACTCAGAGATAGTCTATAGACCAACACAGCAGTAGGACTATAACTACCATAGAACTCAGAGATAGTCTATAGACCAACACAGCAGTAGGACTATAACTACCATAGAACTCAGAGATAGTCTATAGACCAACACAGCAGTAGGACTATAACTACCATAGAACTCAGAGATAGTCTATAGACCAACACAGCTGTAGGACTATAACTACCATAGAACTCAGAGATAGTCTATAGACCAATGCAGCAGTAGGACTATAACTACCATAGAACTCAGAGATAGTCTATAGACCAACACAGCAGTAGGACTATAACTACCATAGAACTCAGAGATAGTCTATAGACCAATACAGCAGTAGGACTATAACTACCATAGAACTCAGAGATAGTCTATAGACCAATACAGCAGTAGGACTATAACTTCCAGCGTCAACTAAGTAAAATACAAAGGCCTAAAGCCGACAAAATAAAAACAGTAGAAAATATCCTGATGAACATTCCAGTTCTTTCTATCTCATTAATCTCTCTACTCCGCCTGTCTGCTTCCCTTTCTATCCGTCTTGACTTGAGCTATTGCTAGTGAAGTTCAACATTGTATCAAAACATTACAGGGTCCGGCCCGAAGCTGTCGCTAACGAACTTGCAACATTGTATCAACTAGCCTATTCCGGGCCCTCAGAGTTTCCTGCGCCAGTGAACTCAGGACAGACAGCTGTTTTTTAATGACTGGATATATGGGATCATCAGATCATGGTATTTTGCTCTTTTAGACCGAGGCTTGGTGATTATTGAGTCCGGTTTCAAATACTGAGGAACTATCATTCGCAATGGATGTTAAAATAACAGACTTTGTTGACTTGTGTGAGACTAAGAAAAAATGAGTGGTGTACAGTCGTGGTCAAACGTTTTGAGAATGACACAAATATTGGTCTTCACAAAGTTTGCTGCTTCAGTGTTTTTAGATATTTTTGTCAGATGTTACTATGGTATACTGAAGTATAATTACAAGCATTCCATAAGTGTCAAAGGCTTTTATTGACAATTACATTAAGTTTATGCAAAGAGTCAATATTTGCAGTGTTGACCCTTCTTTTTCAAGACCTCTGCAATCCGCCCTGGCATGCTGTCAATTAACTTCTGGGCCACATCCTGACTGATGGCAGCCCATTCTTGCATAATCAATGCTTGGAGTTTGTCAGAATTTGTGGGTTTTTGTTTGTCCACCCGCCTCTTGAGGATTGACCACAAGTTCTCAATGGGATTAAGGTGTGGGGAGTTTCTTGGCCATGGACCCAATATTTGATGTTTTGTTCCCCGAGCCACTTAGTTATCACTTTTGCCTTATGGCAAGGTGCTCCATCATGCTGGAAAAGGCATTGGTCTTCACCAAACTGTTCTTGGATGGTTGGGAGAAGTTGCTCTCGGAGGATGTGTTGGTACCATTCTTTATTGTTTATTCATGGCTGTGTTCTTAGGCAAAATTGTGAGTGAGCCCACTCCCTTGGCTGAGAAGCAACCCCACACATGAATGGTCTCAGGATGCTTTACTGTTGGCATAACACAGGACTGATGGTAGCACTCACCTCGTCTTCTCTGGACAAGGTGTTTTCCGGATGCCCCAAACAATCGGAAAGGGGATTCATCAAAGAAAATGACTTTACCCCAGTCCTCAGCAGTCCAATCTCTGTACCTTTTTCAGAATATCAGTCTGTCCCTGATGTTTTTCCTGGAGAGAAGTGGCTTCCTCGCTGCCCTTCTTGACACCAGGCCATCTTCCAAAAGTATTCGGCTCACTGTGCGTGCAGATGCACTCACACCTGCCGGCTTCCATTCCTGAGCAAGCTCTGCACTGGTGGTGCCCAGATCCCGCAGCTAAATCAACTTTAGGAGACAGTCCTGGCGCTTGCTGGACTTTCTTGGGCGCCCTGAAGCCTTCTTCACAACAATTGAAGTTCTTGATGATCCGATAAATGTTTGATTTAGGTGCAATCTTACTAGCAGCAATATCCTTGCCTGTGAAGCCCTTTTTGTGCAAAGCAATGATGACGGCTTGTGTTTCCTTGCAGGTAACCATGGTTAATAGAGGAAGAACAATGATTTCAAGCACCACCCTCCTTTTAAAGCTTCCAGTCTGTTATTCTAACTCAATCAGCATGACAGAGTGATCTCCAGCCTTGTCCTCGTCAACTCTCTCACCTGTGTTAACGAGAGAATCACTGACATGATGTCAGCTGGTCCTTTTGTGGCAGTTTTTGGGGGATTAAGTTCATTTTCATGTCAAAGAGGGACTTTGCAATTCATTGCAATTCATCTGATCACTCTTCATAACATTCTGGAGTATATGTAAATTGCCATCATAAAAACTGAGGCAGCAGACTTTGTGAAAATTAACCTTTGTGTCATTCTCAAAACTTTTGACCACGACTGTACATGGTGAGTTAAGACAATCAGAAATCAGACATTGCCAAATGGGCACTTTCCTACATATGCATGCATTCTGGAGAGAGACGCACCATACCTTCACCGCACCCCTCTCCCCATCTTCTTGATGCAACATTTTAAATTCTACTCATGACACATTATCTTCACACATATTTCAGATGCTCAGTCAGCTAGACCTATTGCCACGCGTACTACCCACATTGAGGGCTTCCCAACACACTGGTGATTTGAAACAATCCACAGCAATGTTTTTCAAAGAAGCTAATGATCTTATGTGGCTAAGTAATGCTCCCTGGTGAAGTATTTTAAATGATTTTATTTAGACAGGAGGAATTACAGTGGGGGGAAAAAGTATTTAGTCAGCCACCAATTGTGCAAGTTCTCCCACTTAAAAATATGAGAGAGGCCTGTAATTTTCATCATAGGTACACGTCAACTATGACAGACAAATTGAGATTTTTTTTCTCCAGAAAATCACATTGTAGGATTTTTAATGAATTTATTTGCACATTATGGTGGAAAATAAGTATTTGGTCACCTACAAACAAGCAAGATTTCTGGCTCTCACAGACCTGTAACTTCTTCTTTAAGAGGCTCCTCTGTCCTCCACTCGTTACCTGTGTTAATGGCACCTGTTTGAACTTGTTATCAGTATAAAAGACACCTGTCCACAACCTCAAACAGTCACACTCCAAACTCCACTATGGCCAAGACCAAAGAGCTGTCAAAGGACACCAGAAACAAAATGGTAGACCTGCACCAGGCTGGGAAGACTGAATCTGCAATAGGTAAGCAGCTTGGTTTGAAGAAATCAACTGTGGGAGAAATTATTAGGAAATGGAAGACATAAAAGACCACTGATAATCTCCCTCGATCTGGGGCTCCACGCAAGATCTCAAGAATGATCACAATGACGGTGAGCAAAAATCCCAGAACCACACGGGGGGACCTAGTGAATGACCTGCAGAGAGCTGGGACCAAAGTAACAAAGCCTACCATCAGTAACCCACTACGCTGCCAGGGACTCAAATCCTGCAGTGCCAGACGTGTCCCCCTGCTTAAGCCAGTACATGTCCAGGCCCATCTGAAGTTTGCTAGAGTGCATTTGGATGATGCAGAAGAGGATTGGGAGAATGTCATATGGTCAGATGAAACCAAAATATATTGGTAAAAACTCAACTCGTCGTGTTTGGAGGACAAAGAATGCTGAGTTGCATCCAAAGAACACCATACCTACTGTGAAGCATGGGGGTGGAAACATCATGCTTTGGGGCTGTTTTTCTGCAAAGGGACCAGGACGACTGATCCGTGTAAAGTAAAGAATGAATGGGGCCATGTATCGTGAGATTTTGAGTGAAAACCTCCTTCCATCAGCAAGGGCATTGAAGATGAAACGTGGCTGGGTCTTTCAGCATGACAATGATCCCAAACACACCGCCCGGGCAACGAAGGAGTGGCTTCGTAAGAAGCATTTCAAGGTCCTGGAGTGGCCTAGCCAGTCTCCAGATCTCAACCCCATAGAAAATCTTTGGAGGGAGTTGAAAGTCCGTGTTGCCCAGCGACAGCCCCAAAACATCACTGCTCTAGAGGAGATCTGCATGGAGGAATGGGCCAAAATACCAGCAACAGTGTGTGAAAACCTTGTGAAGACTTTCAGAAAACGTTTGACCTGTGTCATTGCCAACAAAGGGTATATAACAAAGTATTGAGAAACTTTTGTTATTGACCAAATACTTATTTTCCACCATAATTTGCAAATCAATTCATTAAAAATCCTACAATGTGATTTTCTGGAATTTTTTAAATCCTTTTGTCTGTCATAGTTGACGTGTACCTATGATGAAACTTACAGGCCTCACTCATCGTTTTAAGTGGGAAAACTTGCACAATTGGTGGCTGACTAAATAATTTTTTCCCCCACTGTATATAATTTTGTTGAAACATCAATTTACTTTAGGGCAATGCAGCATTCTAACAGTGCACTGTGCACCTGCCAACTTTCCTTTCCAATTCGCAAGAGGCTGACACCAGAGATCTGTATATAATGACGAGATGCTCATGTCTCCGCCCTAACAATGGGAGGCTTTGTCCCAAAGGTGGGAAGGCAGGCGACAAGCTTAGGTTTGCATATTATTCCCATAGAAACGCATTGGGCTTTTACTGGACAGATTTTGGCGAGAGTGAACCCTCTCGCTTCACCTCTTTCTCTCTTCTGAATCTATATCACGGGAGAAAGCATCCTGGCGAGTGAAACAGCGCCCCTCTATATGTAGCCCATGTATCTGATGCTGTCTAGACAGAGATAGTACGACATGCCATACTCTTTATGACCAGACAGAACCAGATACATGGTCTACACATACCGAGACAGAGGGGCGCTGTTCCGCTCGCTCGGATACTTCAACTGAGATTGATGGGTCTTTCTGTTGGCGCGCGTCTCGGGTCAAATAAATGATCAATATTTCAATATTTTATTTGGACGGGCAAGGAGGTACGGTAGGGGGCGGGCCAGGCCCCTAAGGCCCTCCCATAACGCCGGCCCTGACACCACCACCTCTTCAATCCATGAGAATTACCACACAGCACAGTCATAATCCTGGGGTTAACAGCTCACTTAAATCAACAGCTTGACGTTAGACAGCTCATCACAGTTAAACAACAGGACCAATTAGAAATCAAATTCAAATTAGAAGGGTTCAGTAGTCTATCGTAGCTTCCAGTTTTAGATCCAATTAAAGGTGAGGTTCAGTAGTCTAGCGTAGCTTCCAGTTTTAGATCCAATTAAAGGTGAGGTTCAGTAGCCTAGCGTAGCTTCCAGTTTTAGATCCAGTTAAAGGTGAGGTTCAGTAGCCTAGCGTAGCTTCCAGTTTTAGATCCAATTAAAGGTGAGGTTCAGTAGCATAGCGTAGCTTCCAGTTTTAGATCCAGTTAAAGGTGAGGTTCAGTAGCCTAGCGCAGCTTCCAGTTTTAGATCCAATTAAATGTGAGGTTCAGTAGCCTAGCGCAGCTTCCAGGTTTAGATCCAATTAAAGGTGAGGTTCAGTAGCCTAGCGTAGCTTCCAGTTTTAGATCCAATTAAAGGTGAGGTTCAGTAGCATAGCGTAGCTTCCAGTTTTAGATCCAGTTAAAGGTGAGGTTCAGTAGCCTAGCGTAGCTTCCAGTTTTAGATCCAATTAAAGGTGAGGTTCAGTAGCATAGCGTAGCTTCCAGTTTTAGATCCAGTTAAAGGTGAGGTTCAGTAGCCTAGCGTAGCTTCCAGTTTTAGATCCAATTAAAGGTGGGGTTCAGTAGCCTAGCGTAGCATCCAGTTTTAGATCCAGTTAAAGCTGTGTGAAGCAAACAAGATCCTTTCTTTCATAGCCAACGACTTGTCTCCCGGGACAACCAGCAGGAGTAAAGGTAACTACTCTAACGTCTGATTCCAGTCAGTCAAAGACTCGGCTCTGATCCAAATAAGAGACAACATGAAAGCCATAACGAAAGAGGAAAATGTCAGAGAGAGAGAACGAGAGAGAGAGAGAGAGAGAGAGAGAGAGAGAGAGAGAGAGAGAGAGAGAGAGAGAAGAGAGAACGAGAGAACGAGAGAGAGAGAGACAGAGAGAGAGAGAGAGACAGAGAGAACGAGAGAGAGAGAGAGGGAGAGAGAGAGCGAGAGAGAGAGAGAGAGAGAGAACGAGAGAGAGAGAGAGAGAACGAGAGAACGAGAGAGAGAGAGAGACAGAGAGAGAGAGAACGAGAGAGAGAGAGAGTGAGAGGGAACGAGAGAGAGAGAATGAGAGAACGAGAAAGAGAGAGAGAGAGAGAGAGAACGAGAACGAGAGAGTGAGAGAGAGAGAGAGAGAGAGAGAGAGAGAGAACGAGAGAGAGAATGAGAGAACGAGAACGAGAAAGAGAGAGAGAGAGAGAGAGAGAGAGAGAGAGAGAGAGAGAGAGAGAGAGAACGAGAGAATGAGAGAGAGAGAGAGAGAGAGAGAGAGAAAGAGAGAGAGAACGAGAGAGAGAGAGAGAGAACGAGAAAGAGAGAGTGAGAGAGAGAGAACGAGAGAGAGAATGCGAGAACGAGAGAGAGAGAATGAGAGAACGAGAACGAGAGAGAGAGAGAGAGAGAGAGAGAGAGAGAGAGAGAGAGAGAGAGAGAGAGAGAGAGAGAGAGGTGGGAAAGGACAAGCCGAGATCAGACCAGACAACAAACCCTGAACTAACTTGAAGAGAAAACTCTGGAGGATGAGGAGGATCTGTTTAGGTGCACAGTACACACACTGTATGATGAAACGCAACTCTGTTTGTTTGAGTAGATCTAACTGGAATCACAAAAGAGCAAGGTCTGTATCTATCAAGCATCCCAGAGTAGGTGTGCTGATCATGGATCGCGTCCATCCTGTCCATATAATCTAATTCAGTATGAAGACTAAACTGATCCAGGATCAGCACTCCTACTTTCAGACGCTTGATAGCTACAGCCCCTGGTCCTCTGAGAAGGGTGTATAATACTGTGTTCCCTCTCAGGTACTGTAGGAAATGTTCCTGGGGAGGCAGCCAATTGCCATTACTGTCATGCTATTTATTTATGGGGGAGTACAGCCCCTCTGCAGGTAGGTAGTCTGTGTTTTGGAGGATGAAGGTTGGGGAATACGACCCCTTTCCGCAGGTAATGTAGTGCAGACTGTTACCCGGAGGATGCAGGGGAATACGACCCCTTTCTGCAGGTAATGTAGTGCAGACTGTTACCCGGAGGATGCAGGGGAATACGACCCCTTTCTGCAGGTAATGTAGTGCAGACTGTTACCCGGAGGATGCAGGGGAATAAGACCCCTTTCTGCAGGTAATGTAGTGCAGACTGTTACCTGGAGGATGCAGGGGAACACGACCCCTTTCTGCAGGTAATGTAGTGCAGACTGTTACCCGGAGGATGCAGGGGAATACGACCCCTTTCTGCAGGTAATGTAGTGCAGACTGTTACCCGGAGGATGCAGGGGAATACGACCCCTTTCTGCAGGTAATGTAGTGCAGACTGTTACCCGGAGGATGCAGGGGAATACGACCCCTTTCTGCAGGTAATGTAGTGCAGACTGTTACCCGGAGGATGCAGGGGAATACGACCCCTTTCTGCAGGTAATATAGTGCAGACTGTTACCCGGAGGATGCAGGGGAATACGACCCCTTTCTGCAGGTAATGTAGTGCAGACTGTTACCTGGAGGATGCAGGGGAATACGACCCCTTTCTGCAAGTAATGTAGTGCAGACTGTTACCCGGAGGATGCAGGGGAATACGACCCCTTTCTGCAGGTAATGTAGTGCAGACTGTTACCTGGAGGATGCAGGGTAATACGACCCCTTTCTGCAGGTAATGTAGTGCAGACTGTTACCCGGAGGATGCAGGGGAATACGACCCCTTTCTGCAGGTAATGTAGTGCTGACTGTTACCCGGAGGATGCAGGGGAATACGACCCCTTTCTGCAGGTAATGTAGTGCAGACTGTTACCTGGAGGATGCAGGGGAATACGACCCCTTTCTGCAGGTAATGTAGTGCAGACTGTTACCCGGAGGATGCAGGGGAATACGACCCCTTTCCGCAGGTAATGTAGTGCAGACTGTTACCCGGAGGATGCAGGGGAATACGACCCCTTTCTGCAGGTAATGTAGTGCAGACTGTTACCTGGAGGATGCAGGGGAATACGACCCCTTTCTGCAGGTAATGTAGTGCAGACTGTTACCTGGAGGATGCAGGGGAATACGACCCCTTTCTGCAGGTAATGTAGTGCAGAATGTTACCTGGAGGATGCAGGGGAATACGACCCCTTTCTGCAGGTAATGTAGTGCAGACTGTTACCCGGAGGATGCAGGGGAATACGACCCCTTTCTGCAGGTAATGTAGTGCAGACTGTTACCCGGAGGATGCAGGGGAATACGACCCCTTTCTGCAGGTAATGTAGTGCAGACTGTTACCCGGAGGATGCAGGGGAATACGACCCCTTTCTGCAGGTAATGTAGTGCAGACTGTTACCTGGAGGATGCAGGGGAATACGACCCCTTTCTGCAGGTAATGTAGTGCAGACTGTTACCTGGAGGATGCAGGGGAATACGACCCCTCTCTGCAGGTAATGTAGTGCAGACTGTTACCTGGAGGATGCAGGGGAACACGACCCCTTTCTGCAGGTAATGTAGGTACTGTAGTAAATGTTCACGGGGAGGCAACCAATGGAAGGAGAGTTGTTGCCGCGGTCCCAGGGGAATGTCTTCGAGACCAATTTAATCTGCGGTTTGATGGGACTGTGAAAGCGTCCCAAATGGCACCCTATTCCCTATATAGTGCACTACTTTTTAACAAAGCACTGTGGGATCTGGTTAAATGTAGTGCACTACACAGGGAATAGGGTGACATTTGGGACATTGCTTCTGATTCGTTAAGAGCGCTGGAGCAGTGCTATGTAATCAGACCGTTCCAACGCGGTGCCATGTGGGCTGTCAGAGTTGAGTGACACCGCCAGAAAATGATTAACGAGAAAATAAAGTGTTGCAAATGCATACACTGGATGCATACACTAGATGCGTCCCAAATGCCCCCCCCCCCCCCACTCCCTATGGGCCATAAGGGTCCTGGTCAAAAGTAGTGCACTATATAGGGAATAGGGTGCCATTTGGGATACAAACATTGAAAGCTGACACGCAAGCAATTCATGTGTGTCAAATGCAATGAGACATTTAGTAATAGAGGAAGAACTATTTCATTAATTCTTGATTAAGTTTCATTAATTATGTAGCTGTTTATCCCACTGCAATCAGAAGTGAAAGGTATGAAAGAGACAGTATGACTTTCAGTAAACAAACAGTAAATCAATTCCCAGCAGGGGTAGGTTCATTTGGCACCAAAAGGAAGAAAACAGACTGAAACAGTGAGGGAATACCTGGACTCAATAAGCGAAACGTTTCGCTATCGTAGAAAAAAGTTTTTTTTTTAAATGTTTTCCGTATCCTAATGAACTTGACGTAGTTTTAGCCCTCTTGGCTTTGTAAGAATGAGAGGTCAGAGACGGGCAGTATTTCTGTTACGTGTTTGAAATACGTATTTTTATTACGTCTGAGTATTTTGTCATTTGAATTACACTGTGCTGAACTACACTACAATGTATTTTGTATTTTCAAAATACAAAATACTTTTCTATAAATGTTTTGTTTTATAGCGGTACACATTCTGTGTCCCCCCTTTTACCCCCCGTTGGTATCAGAAGTCTGTGTTGAGATAAAAGCAGCTGCTAAATGAACTAAATACAAGTGTATATGTAAAAATTAACAATTGCAAAGCATGCCGAGTATTATTCTAATGAGCTCTGCCCCCGAAACAATACCCAGTGTGCTTTGCAGTTTATTTTAGTATGTTCATTTTCACATATACATTTACATTTTGGTCATTTGGCAGACGCGCTGATCCTGAGTGACTTGCTCAACTAACGTAGTTAAACGACAACATATCTCAGTCATAGCAACTAAAACGTTTTTGTGACCTTACTGACAACGTTGTTGGTGTTCAGGCTGGCTACTTGAACATTTATTTTAGTTTATTTAAATACAAAATACATGTATTTTAATTAAATACATTACAAAATACAAGTATTTTGTAGTTTATTTTGATACATTGATCTTTACAGTACTTTGTATCTGTATTTTGTCATTTTTGCCCATACCTGATTATAGTTCAATCAATTAACCAATAAGAGTGGGTGTTACACACAGTGAACCAATAAGAGTGGGTGTTACACACAGTGAACCAATAAGAGTGGGTGTTACACACAGTGAACCAATAAGAGTGGGTGTTACACACAGTGAACCAATAAGAGTGGGTGATACACACAGTGAACCAATAAGAGTGGGTGTTACACACAGTGAACCAATAAGAGTGGGTGTTACACACAGTGAACCAATAAGAGTGAGTGTTACACACAGTGAACCAATAAGAGTGGGTGTTACACACAGTGAACCAATAAGAGTGAGTGTTACACACAGTGAACCAATAAGAGTGAGTGTTACACACAGTGAACCAATAAGAGTGAGTGTTACACACAGTGAACCAATAAGAGTGGGTGTTACACACAGTGAACCAATAAGAGTGAGTGTTACACACAGTGAACCAATAAGAGTGGGTGTTACACACAGTGAACCAATGAGAGAGAGTGTAGTTCTGACATACCATCAGACAGCGTGGTGACGCTCCTGTCCTCTGTGGTGACCCCAGGGCCATAACGGTTCAACGCCAAGACTCGTAAGGAGTACTCTGTGAACTTCTTCAGCCCCTCCATCTTATAACTCTGCCCGTTCACCTCCACACTCTGAAACAGAGAGAGAGAGAGAGAGTTATTTTCCTTATTCAACCAGGTAAGTTATTGAGACCACATTTGACCTGACCACATCTAGTGTCAGAAAACACATAGGATATTCATTTAAAATGTCAAGTCTACAGTGCATTCGGAATGTATTCAGACCCCTTGACTTTTTCCACATTTTGTTACATTACAGCCTTATTCTAAAATTGATTAAATTGTTTCCCCCCCCCACCCCCCCCAATCAAGCTACACGCAATACCCCATAATGACAAAGCAAAAACAGGTTTTTAGAAATGTTCGCACATTTATAAAAATAAAAAAACAGAAATATTTCATTTACATAAGTATTCAGGCCCTTTACTCAGTACTTTGTTGAAGCACCTTTTGCAACGATTACAGCCTCGAGTCTTCTTGGGTATGACGCTACAAGCTTGGCACACCTCTATTTGGGGAGTTTCTCCCATTCTTCTCTGCAGATCCTCTCAAGCTCTGTCAGGTTGGATGGGGTGCGTCGCTGCACAGCTATTTTCAGGTCTTTCCAGAGATGTTCGATCGGGTTCAAGTCCGGGATCTGACTGGGCCACTAAAGGACATTCAGAGACTTGTCCTGAAGCCACTCCTGTGTTGTCTTGGCTGTGTTGTCCTGCTGGAAGGTGAACCTTCACCCCCAGTCTGAGGTCCTGAGAGCTCTGGAGCAGGTTTTCATCAAGGATCTCTCTGTGCTCTGTTCATCTTTCCCTCAAACCTGACTAGACTCCCAGTCCCTACTGCTGAAAAACATCCCCACAGTATGATGCTGCCACCACCATGCTTCACCGTAGGGATGGTGCCAGGTTTCCTCCAGATGTGATGCTTGGCATTCAGGCCAAAGAGTTTAATCTTGGTTTCATCAGACCAGAGAATCTTGTTTCTCATGGTCTGACTGTTACAGGAGTGGGTCGCAGTTCCGGAGCGACCCACTAGGTGTCATCCTCCGACAACCACAGGCACCTCCTCACTCACAGTCGGGACTAATTATCTGCCTATTGGTGTCATCTGTGTCTATCTGATTCACCTGTGTATTTATACCCTCACTTCCCTGTGTTCCCCTGCTCAGTTTTATCTGCTAGTTCCTTGATGTCAAGCAGTACGTATCAGTGTCGGATCACGTGACGGAGTTACAGGTACTCGAGAAGTGTTCTCCCTGTGTCATTGGGTTTTTCCAGTCAGAGTTAGTATTTCGTATTGTTTGTTGTCAGCTTGTTTTTTGGAGACCTATGTGCTCATTTGTTTTCATGTATAGTCTGTTGTTTTGTATCCTGGCTTTTGGACCACCAGTAAAGATCCTTGTTTCACCATCCCTGCCTACTGCCTGCTGTCTCTCCTGCACCGTACTTGGGTAACACCTCACACCAACCCTTACATCTGACAGTCCATTAGGTGTCTTTTGGCAAACTCTAAGGGGGCTGTCATGTGCCTTTTACTGAGGAGTGGCTTCCGTCTGGTCAATCTTCCATAAAGGCCTAATTGGTGGAGTGCTGCAGAGATGGTTGTCCTTTTGGAAGGTTCTCCCATCTCCACAGAGGAACCCGATTGCTCAGTTTGGCTAGGCGGCCAGCTCTAGGAAGAGCCCTGGTTTGGTGCGAGTGGCAGGAACAGGCCGGGTCGGGCTGGCGACGCACACCGTAGGCTTTGTGCGTGGAGCAGGGACAGGCCGGGCTGGGCTGGCGACGCACCCCGTAGGCTTTGTGCGTGGAGCAGGGACAGGCCGGGGTGGGCTGGCGACGCACACCGTAGGCTTTGTGCGTGGAGCAGGAACAGGCCGGGCTGGGCTGGCGACGCACACCGTAGGCTTTGTGCGTGGAGCAGGAACAGGCCGGGCTGGGCTGGCGACGCACACCGTAGGCTTTATGCGAGAAGCTTGGATGGGCCGAACTGGGCTGGCGACGCGCACCACAGACTCGGTGCGGAGCGCAGGAACGGGCCGGGCTGGGCTGTCGACGCACACCGTAGGTTTGGTGCGGGGAGCAGGACTAGACCGGACCGTACTGGGGACACACACCACTGGCTCTACACCGGGATCTGGAACGAGCCGGACCGGACTGGCAACACACGCCAGTACCTCTCGCCGTGCCTCTACGCCTTCCATCCCCTCTTCTACCAGTGGCCCCCGTAACCTGGCGGCCTCCTCTGCAACCCCGCTGGACCGCTCCATAGCGGCCTCCTGCTGCCCCGACGTCGTGAGCCCCCCCCTAAAAATGTTCTGGGGGTCTCTCCTCCCCGTGGACCAGGCCTCCAACATTCTCTCCCACTTCTCGCTCCTCTGTCTCCAACCCTCTTCACTCAGCTCCTCCATGGGCTTGCCCCAGTCGAAGCTGCCACGGAGATCTATTAGCGATGGCTCCTGGACACGCTGCTTGGTCTGGTCTTGGTGGGATTTTCTGTCACGATCGTCTAATGAGGGAGACCAAGGCGCAGCGTTGCGAGCGAACATATTTACTTTAATAGTTAAAGCACCACACTCAAAAATACAAAACAATAAACAACGAATGCGTGACGTCTATGGTCCAACACGAAACCACACGAACAAAATCCCACAACCCGAAAGAAAAACATACAGATTAAATATTGCTCCCAATCAGAGACAAACAGCCGACAGCTGACACTCGTTGCCCCTGATTGGGAGTCACACAGGCAAACATAGAAAATAGACAACCTAGAACACCCACCAAAGAAACAGAAAACATAGAATGAACACAACATAATGAGTCCCCGAGCCAGGGTGTGACAGCTGCACTTCCCAACCTCCTGCCAAATGTATGATCAAATTAGAGACACATACTTTTCTCAGATTACACAGACCCAAATGATTTCCAAAACAATCCCAATTTTGATAAACTCCCATATCTATTGGGTGAAATACCACAGTGTGCCATCCTAGCAGCAAGATGTGTGAGAGAGAGAGAGACAGAGAGAGAGAGAGAGAGAGAGAGAGAGAGAGAGAGAGAGAGAGAGAGAGAGAGAGAGAGAGAGAGAGAGAGAGAGAGAGAGAGAGAGAGAAAAATAAACACACTGTCTCTGTTGCTCTTCTCTACATAACCCTGAGAGTGGATGCTCCTGGGGTTTCTACACTGCAAGTGTGTGTAGTGTGTGTGTGTGTAGTGTGTGTGTGTGTAGTGTAGTGTGTGTGCGTGTGTGTTCGCATAGCGTGTAGTCCCTTCCAGGAAGACATGAAATAGATATACAGCTTAACAAACAGAGTATGATAAACATCTTTCATTTGCTGTTGACACAACAGAAGTGGAGCAATGTGGTTAGCTGTACGTCAACCTCTAAGCAGCTGTTCAAATATAGCTCTTTGTTTTCCTCTACGGTTGAAGTCGGAAGTTTACATACACTTAGGTTGGAGTCATTAAAACATGTTTTTCAACCACTCTACAAATTTCTTGTTAACAAACTATAGTTTTGGCAAGTCGGTTAGGACATCTACTTTGTGCATGACACAAGTAATTTTTCTAACAATTGTTTACAGACAGATTATTTCACTTATAATTCACTGTATCACAATTCCAGTGGGTCAGAAGTTTACATACACTAAGTTGACTGTGCCTTTAAACAGCTTGGAAAAGTCCAGAAAATGATGTCATGGCTTTAGAAGTTTCTGATAGGCTAATTGACATCATTTGAGTCAATTGGCGGTGTACCTGTGGATGTACTTCAAGGCCTACCTTCAAACTCAGTGCCTCTTTGCTTGACATCATGGGAAAATCAAAAGAAATCGGCCAAGACCTCAGAAAACAAATTGTAGACCTCCACAAGTCTGGTTCATCCTTGGGAGCAATTTCCAAACGCCTGAAGGTACCACGTTCATCTGTACAAACAATAGTACGCAAGTATAAACACCATGGGACCATGCAGCCGTCATACCGCTCAGGAAGGAGACGCGTTCTGTCTCCTAGAGATTAACGTACTTTGGTGCGAAAAGTGCAAATCAATCCCAGAACAACAGCAAAGGACCTTGTGAAGATGCTGGAGGAAACAGGTACTAAAGTATCTATATCCACAGTAAAACGAGTCCTATATCGACATTACCTGAAAGGCCGCTCAGCAAGGAAGAAGCCACTGCTCCAAAACCGCCATAAAAAAGCCAGACTATGGTTTGCAACTACACATGGGGACAAAAATCATACTTTTTGGAGAAATGTCCTCTGGTCTGATGAAACAAAAATAGAACTATTTGGCCATAATGACCATTGTTATGTTTGGAGGGAAAAGGGGGACGCTTGCAAGCCGAAGAATACCATCCCAACCGTGAAGCACGGGGGTGGCAGCATCATGCTGTGGGGGTGATTTGCTGCAGGAGTGACTGGTGCACTTCACAAAATAGATGGCATCATGAGGAAGGAAAATTATGTGGATATATTGAAGCAACATCTCAAGACATCAGTCAGGAAGTTAAAGCTTGGTCGCAAATGGACAATGACCCCAAGCATACTTCCAACGTTGTGGCAAAATGGCTTAAGGTCAACAAAGTCAAGGTATTGGAGTGACCATCACAAAGCCCTGACCTCAATCCTATAGAAAATGTCTGGGCAGAACTGAAAAAGCTTGTACGAGCAAGGAGGCCTACAAACCTGACTCAGTTACACCAGCTGTGTCAGGAGGAATGGGCCAAAATTCACCCAACTTATTGTGGGAAGCTTGTGGAAGGCTACCCGAAACGTTTGACCCAAGTTAAACAATTTAAAGGCAATGCTACCAAATACTAATTGAGTGTATGTAAACTTCTGACCCACTGGGAATGTGATGAAAGAAATAAAAGCTGAAATAAATCATTCTCTCTACTATTATTCTGACATTTCACATTCTTAAAATAAAGTGGTGATCCTAACTGACCTTAGACATGGTATTTTTACTAGGATTAAATGTCAGGAATTGTAAAAAACTGAGTTTAAATGTATTTGGCTAAGGTGTATGTAAACTTCCGATTTCAACTGTACAGTGGTGTGAAAAAGTGTTTGCCCCCTTCCTAATTTATGTTTTGTTTGCATGCTTGTCACACTTAAATGTTTCAGATCATCAAACAAATTTAAATATATTAGTCAAAGATAACACAAGTAAACACAAAATGCAGTTTTGAAATGAAGGTTGTTATTATTAAGGGAAAACAAAATCCAAACCCACATGGCCCTGTGTGAAAAAGTGATTGCCCCCTACAACCTAATAACTGGTTGGGCCACCCTTAGCAGCAACAACTGCAATCAAGTGTTTGCGATAACTTGCAATGAGTCTTTTACAGAGCTGTGGAGGAATTTTGGCCCACTCATCTTTGCAGAATTGTTGTAATTCAGCCACATTGGAGGGTTTTCGAGCAGGAACTGCCTTTTTAAGGTCATGCCACAGCATCTCAATAGGATTCAGGTCAGGACTTTGACTAGGCCACTCCAAAGTCTTCATTTTGTTTTTCTTCAGCCATTCAAAGGTGGACTTGCTGGTGTGTTTTGGATCATTGTCCTGCTGCAGAACCCAAGTTTGCTTCAGCTTGAGGTCACGAACAAGTGGCCGGACATTCTCCTTCAGGAACTTTTGGTAGACAGCAGAATTCATGGTTCCATTTATCACAGCAAGTCTTCCAGGTCCTGAAGCAGCAAAACAGGCCCAGACCATCACACTATCACCACCATATTTTACTGTTGGTATGATGTTGTCTCCTGAGTGGCGCAGTGGTCTAAGGCACTGCATCGCAGTGCTAACTGTGCCACTAGAGATCCTGGTTCGAATCCAGGCTCTGTCGTAGCCGGCCGCGACCGGGAGACTCATGGGCGGCGCACAATTGGTCCAGGGTAGGGGAGGGAATGGCCGGCAGGGATGTAACTCAGTTGATAGAGCATGGCGTTTGCAACGCCAGGGTTGTGGGTTTGATTCCCACGGGGGGCCAGTATAAAAAAAATACATAAATAAATGTATTCACTAACTGTAAGTCGCTCTGGATAAGAGCGTCTGCTAAATAATGTAAATGTAATGTTCTTTTTCTGAAATGAGGTGTTACTTTTACGCCAGATGTAATGGGAGACACACCTTCCAAAAAGTTCAACTTTTGTCTCGTCAGTCCACAGAGTATTTTCCCAAAGGTCTTGGGGATCATCAAGATGTTTTCTGGCAAAAATGAGACGAGCCTTAATGTTCTTTTTGCTCAGCTGTGGTTTTCGTCTTGGAACTCTGCCATGCAGGCCATTTTTGCCCAGTCTCTTTCTTATGGTGGAGTCATGAACACTGACCTTAACTGAGGAAAGTGAGGCCTGCAGCTCTTTGAATGTTGTTGTGGGGTATTTTGTGACCTCTTGGATGAGTCGTCGCTGCGCTCTTGGGGTAATTTTGGTCGGCCGGCCACTCCTGGGAAGGTTCACCACTGTTCCATGTTTTCGCCATTTGTGGATAATGGCTCTCACTGTGGTTCGCTGGAGTCCCAAAGCTTTAGAAATGGCTTTATAACCTTTTCCAGACTGATGGGATCTCAATTACTTTCTTTCTCATTTGTTCGTGGGGGGGCAAACACTTTTTCACACAGGGCCGTGTGGGTTTGGATTTTGTTTTCCCTTAATAATAACAACCTTCATTTCAAAACTGCATTTTGTGTTTACTTGCGTTATCTTTGACTAATATTTACATTTGTTTGATGATCTGAAACATTTAAGTGTAACAAACATGCAAACAAATAACAAATCAGAAAGGGGGCAAACACTTTTTCACACCACTGTATATGCTGGCTGACTTTGAAATGTGTACTTTGTTGGAGAGTGTGTTTTCTTATCATAAGCCATTTACATGATGAAGTGAGGAAACGAGAGGGAAATTAATTGATATGTCAAAAGGAAGTGTGAGGTATAATACCATCAATGGATAGATCACAGAACAATCCACATGGGTGTTATACAACTGGATCACATTTCAACTTTTTTATCAGCTTCAAACTGAGATTACTTTAAAGAGCTGTCAAATAATAGGGAAATAACCAAAATGCCAAAAGCATGAAAGAATTGTGACAGTTTAAAAAAAAAAATCGTATGATCGTGATGGTCAGTGGCTTCTCTACTCAAATTATGATGATGATGCTTATCCCAAAATGTTCAGAAGAGTCCAATGTCCATTCTGTAATCAGTACATCAAACATCACATCGATGTGTGTGTCATCAGCACACAGGAAATGTTCATCTATTTGGGTGGACTTCAAACAACTCACAGGCAACACACAACATACCAATTTCATCTAATCTCTCTCTCTTCTCTATCACCGTTTATTTAAACGAAGAACAAAGTTTAAAAAAACAACAAAACAATTGTTATTTTTTACCACTTATTGAGCTTTAATTTAAGCTGCTAATGACTTCACTGCTTTCAGAGAACTAATGTGACCCAGAGCTATAGACTGTTTATTAATTTGACTCTATATATGGATATAGACTGTTTATTAATATGACTCTATATATGGATATAGACTGTTTATTAATATGACTCTATATATGGATATAGACTGTTTATTAATATGACTCTATATATGGATATAGACTGTTTATTAATATGACTCTATATATGGATATAGACTGTTTATTAATATGACTCTATATATGGATATAGACTGTTTATTAATATGACTCTATATATGGATATAGACTGTTTATTAATATGACTCTATATATGGCTCTGGACTGTTTATTAATATGACTCTATATATGGCTCTGGACTGTTTATTTATATGATTCTATATATGGCTCTGGACTGTTTATTAATATGATTCTATATATGGCTCTTCCATCTGTGGATCCGCTGTGTCAGGTGGGCTGATTGGGCTGATGTTGATTGGACCATGACAGCCATGTACCTGTTCCTTCCCAGAGGGTGTCTCGGTCCAGAGCAGTCGGTACCCCAGCAGGGGACCATTGGCGTAGGATGGGACGTCCCACGAGGCCTGGATGGAGGTGGGAGAGATGGACTCTACCCGGAGGTTCTCCACCGGCCCAGGGACCTGCACTGCTGCGACAGGAACACACAGAGAAACAGACATCAGGCACACACACATCACAGATCTGTTTATTTTTGACTAATTTAATTTAAATCAATGGCAGTAAGGTACTTAAAGGTCCAATGCAGTTGTTTTTATCTCAATATCAAATCATTTCTGGGTAACAATTATGTACCTTACTGTGATTGTTTTCAATTAAAATGGTAAAAAAAAAAAAAAAGCTTCTGAACAAAGAGCAATAATTTTTTTAGGACTGTCTGGTAGTGGTCTGAGTGGGGAGGGGGAGGGAAAAACTGAAAATTAGCTATTATTGGCAGAGAGGTTTCAAACTCTCTTCCTTATTGGTAAATTAAGTCATTTACTGCATGGTGATGTCACCATGGAAGGCCAAAACTCCATCCCACAAAAACAGGCAGTCTTCAGCTGGTCTTTTCAAACAGCTCTTACACTAAAAAGGGCATTATCATCATTTTCACAATTTCACAGTATTATTCCAACCTCATAGTGTGGAAATATATGTAAAACACAGGAAAATCACGTTTTTGACTGCACTGGGCCTTTAAGTGTTACCCAGAAATGATTTGATATTGAGATAAAAAAAAACAGCTGCATTGTACCTTTAAAGGTGTTATTTTAGTGCCATATTAAAAGGTTTATATTAAAGCAGAATTAGAAGGTGAGCTGCAGACGTTTGAATGGTATATTATCCTCCTCCACGAGGTCTAATAGAACAATGTCATCTGGCAGGCTGGACGGACGAGGCCCCAGTGAGAGGAGAGCTAAGGAATGATTAGGGGAGATTTGAATCAGCTTCCGCTGGCTGTAATACCACCGTGTATACTGCTGCTTCAGACCAGGCAAGGAAAGAAGCTGCTTCAGACCAGAGAGAAAGACGCTGCTTCAGCCTGGAGATAAATAATCTGCTTCAGACTGGAGAGAAAGAATCTGCTTCAGCCTGGAGAGAAATAATCTGCTTCAGACTGGAGAGAAATAATCTGCTTCAGCCCAGAGAGAAAGAAAAAGCAAGTGACAAAGAAAGAGAGTGAAAGAATGAAATTAGACTTGATGTGCCCTAAACCCTAAATCCACTGTCAAACCCCCCTTTAGTTTGGTAGGGTTTTATTCATCTCCTTATAGAGAGCAATCTGCAGCTGATCTCTGCTCAGAATCATGGAGTAAAGATGGAGATTGTGTTGTCAGAGTGTACTGGTGCATCAGGGTGTGTGTGTAGATGTGTGTGTTTGTGTGTGTAGATGTATGTGTGTGTAGATGTGTGTGTGTGTAGATGTGTGTGTGTAGATGTGTGTGTGTAGATGTGTGTGTGTAGATGTATGTGTGTGTAGATGTGTGTGTGTGTAGATGTGTGTGTGTGTGTGTGTGTGTAGATGTGTGTGTGTAGATGTGTGTGTGTAGATGTGTGTGTGTAGATGTATGTGCGTGTAGATGTGTGTGTGTGTAGATGTGTGTGTGTGTGTGTAGATGTGTGTGTGTGTGTGTAGATGTGTGTGTGTGTGTGTGTGTGTGTGTGTAGATGTGTGTGTGTGTAGATGTGTGTGTGTGTAGATGTGTGTGTGTGTAGATGTGTGTGTGTGTAGATGTATGTGTGCGTAGATGTGTGTGTGTGTAGATGTGTGTGTGTGTGTGTAGATGTGTGTGTGTGTGTAGATGTGTGTGTGTGTGTGTGTGTGTGTGTGTGTGTGTGTGTGTAGATGTGTGTGTGTGTGTGTAGATGTGTGTGTGTGTGTGTAGATGTGTGTGTGTGTGTGTGTGTAGATGTGTGTGTGTGTGTAGATGTGTGTGTGTAGATGTGTGTGTGTGTAGATGTGTGTGTGTGTGTGTGTGTGTAGATGTGTGTGTGTGTGTGTAGATGTGTGTGTGTAGATGTGTGTGTGTGTGTAGATGTGTGTGTGTGTGTGTGTGTGTGTGTGTAGATGTATGTGTGTGTAGATGTGTGTGTGTGTAGATGTGTGTGTGTGTAGATGTGTGTGTGTGTAGATGTGTGTGTGTGTGTAGATGTGTGTGTGTGTGTGTGTAGATGTGTGTGTGTGTAGATGTGTGTGTGTGTGTGTAGATGTGTGTGTGTAGATGTTGTGTGTGTGTGTGTGTAGATGTGTGTGTGTGTGTGTAGATGTGTGTGTGTAGATGTGTGTGTGTGTAGATGTGTGTGTGTGTAGATGTGTGTGTGTGTGTGTGTGTAGATGTGTGTGTGTGTGTGTAGATGTGTGTGTGTGTGTATATGTGTGTGTGTGTAGATGTGTGTGTGTGTAGATGTGTGTGTGTGTGTAGATGTGTGTGTGTGTGTAGATGTGTGTGTGTGTAGATGTGTGTGTGTGTGTGTAGATGTATGTGTGTGTAGATGTGTGTGTGTAGATGTGTGTGTGTGTGTGTGTGTGTAGATGTGTGTGTGTGTGTGTGTGTAGATGTGTGTGTGTGTGTAGATGTGTGTGTGTGTGTGTGTGTGTAGATGTGTGTGTGTGTAGATGTGTGTGTGTGTAGATGTGTGTGTGTGTTGATGTGTGTGTGTGTAGATGTGTGTGTGTGTAGATGTGTGTGTGTGTAGATGTGTGTGTGTGTAGATGTGTGTGTGTGTAGACGTGTGTGTGTGTAGATGTGTGTGTGTGTGTAGATGTGTGCGTGTGTGTAGATGTGTGTGTGCGTATCTGTGAGTCTACTGGTGCACTAGTGTGTGACTGTATTTGGATACAGGGCAGCAGATGAGGAATGTGTTGTTACTGTGTTCTCCCTTCCACCATGCAGGTCTAGACCGGGGATCATCAACTAGTTTCAGCCGCGGGACGATTTTTTTCTTGAGCAGATGGTCAGGGGGACGGAACATAATTACAAATAATTTGTAGACTGCAAATTGACCGCAAGAAGCCCAAACAGATATCATGTTTGACCCATGTTTGGTCACGTTATGCACGGCACTGTATATCCACCATGCACGTTTTTACAGCCCGGTACAGGGTTACGTTCAGACGACTCCCCTGAAGCTTTTGAGCATCGTAGAGCGAAACAACCTAACACTTGTTTGTGAGTCTCCCCTTTCCATATCGATGACATGTTAGTTTATAGCTCCAACGGTTCGGTCTGGACAGTTGGTTTTGTGAGAAGCCCTCTTCGAAATTAGAACGTCCGTGACAGGGAGTTCAGAGGACTGCCGTAAAGCTTGTGGGTGTCATAGAGCAAAACAACCGAAACTGCCGTGATGGAGTAGGCGCAAACTTGAGCTGCAGAGAAACTGTACAGATTACTTGGAAGCTGCTCTCCTGCATTAGAACACCGGTTCATTACTAGGAAGCTACTCTCCTGCATTAGAACACCGGTTCATTACTAGGAAGCTACTCTCCTGCATTAGAACACCCAGTTCATTACTAGGAATCTACTCTCCTGCATTAGAACACCAGTTCATTACTAGGAAGCTACTCTCCTGCATTATAACACCCAGTTCATTACTAGGAAGCTACTCTCCCGCATTAGAACACCCAGTTCATTACTAGGAAGCTACTCTCCTGCATTATAACACCCAGTTCATTACTAGGAAGCTACTCTCCCGCATTAGAACACCCAGTTCATTACTAGGAATCTACTCTCCTGCATTAGAACACCAGTTCATTACTAGGAAGCTACTCTCCTGCATTATAACACCCAGTTCATTACTAGGAAGCTACTCTCCTGCATTAGAACACCAGTTCATTACTAGGAAGCTACTCCCCTGCATTAGAACACCAGTTCATTACTAGGAAGCTACTCTCCTGCATTAGAACACCAGTTCATTACTAGGAAGCTACTCTCCCGCATTAGAACACCAGTTCATTACTAGGAAGCTACTCTCCCGCATTAGAACACCCAGTTCATTACTAGGAAGCTACTCTCCTGCATTATAACACCCAGTTCATTACTAGGAAGCTACTCTCCTGCATTAGAACACCAGTTCATTACTAGGAAGCTACTCTCCTGCATTAGAACACCGGTTCATTACTAGGAAGCTGCTCTCCTGCATTAGAACACCAGTTCATTACTTGGCGCTGCTCTCCTGCATTAGAACACCGGTTCATTACTAGGAAGCTACTCTCCTGCATTAGAACACCAGTTCATTACTAGGAAGCTACTCTCCTGCATTAGAACACCAGTTCATTACTAAGAAGCTACTCTCCTGCATAAGAACACCAGTTCATTACTAGGAAGCTACTCTCCTGCATTAGAACACCAGTTCATTACTAGGAAGCTACTCTCCCGCATTAGAACACCAATTCATTACTAGGAAGCTACTCTCCTGCATTATAACACCCAGTTCATTACTAGGAATCTACTCTCCTGCATTAGAACACCAGTTCATTACTAGGAAGCTACTCTCCTGCATTATAACACCCAGTTCATTACTAGGAAGCTACTCTCCCGCATTAGAACACCAGTTCATTACTAGGAAGCTACTCTCCCGCATTAGAACACCAGTTCATTACTAGGAAGCTACTCTCCTGCATTAGAACACCAGTTCATTACTAGGAAGCTACTCTCCTGCATTAGAACAGCAGTTCATTACTAGGAAGCTACTCTCCTGCATTAGAACACCAGTTCATTACTAGGAAGCTACTCTCCCGTATTAGAACACCAGGTCATTACTAGGAAGCTACTCTCCTGCATTAGAACACCAGTTCATTACTAGGAAGCTACTCTCCTGCATTAGAACACCAGTTCATTACTAGGAAGCTACTCTCCTGCATTAGAACACCCAGTTCATTACTAGGAATCTACTCTCCTGCATTAGAACACCAGTTCATTACTAGGAAGCTACTCTCCTGCATTATAACACCCAGTTCATTACTAGGAAGCTACTCTCCCGCATTAGAACACCCAGTTCATTACTAGGAAGCTACTCTCCTGCATTATAACACCCAGTTCATTACTAGGAAGCTACTCTCCCGCATTAGAACACC
Source organism: Coregonus clupeaformis (assembly GCF_020615455.1). Classification (NCBI taxonomy): domain Eukaryota; kingdom Metazoa; phylum Chordata; class Actinopteri; order Salmoniformes; family Salmonidae; genus Coregonus; species Coregonus clupeaformis. Next base: position 564,073 of record NW_025533621.1, read on the forward strand.
CAGTTCATTACTAGGAATCTACTCTCCTGCATTAGAACACCAGTTCATTACTAGGAAGCTACTCTCCTGCATTATAACACCCAGTTCATTACTAGGAAGCTACTCTCCTGCATTATAACACCCAGTTCATTACTAGGAAGCTACTCTCCTGCATTAGAACACCAGTTCATTACTAGGAAGCTACTCTCCTGCATTAGAACACCGGTTCATTACTAGGAAGCTACTCTCCTGCATTAGAACACCAGTTCATTACTAGGAAGCTACTCTCCTGCATTAGAACACCGGTTCATTACTAGGAAGCTGCTCTCCTGCATTAGAACACCAGTTCATTACTTGGCGCTGCTCTCCTGCATTAGAACACCGGTTCATTACTAGGAAGCTACTCTCCTGCATTAGAACACCAGTTCATTACTAGGAAGCTACTCTCCCGCATTAGAACACCAATTCATTACTAGGAAGCTACTCTCCTGCATTATAACACCCAGTTCATTACTAGGAATCTACTCTCCTGCATTAGAACACCAGTTCATTACTAGGAAGCTACTCTCCTGCATTATAACACCCAGTTCATTACTAGGAAGCTACTCTCCCGCATTAGAACACCAGTTCATTACTAGGAAGCTACTCTCCTGCATTAGAACAGCAGTTCATTACTAGGAAGCTACTCTCCTGCATTAGAACACCAGTTCATTACTAGGAAGCTACTCTCCTGCATTAGAACAGCAGTTCATTACTAGGAAGCTACTCTCCTGCATTATAACACCAGTTCATTACTAGGAAGCTACTCTCCCGTATTAGAACACCAGGTCATTACTAGGAAGCTACTCTCCTGCATTAGAACACCAGTTCATTACTAGGAAGCTACTCTCCTGCATTAGAACACCAGTTCATTACTAGGAAGCTACTCTCCTGCATTAGAACACCAGTTCATTACTAGGAAGCTACTCTCCCGCATTAGAACACTGGTTCATTTCTAGGAAGCTACTCTCCCGCATTAGAACACCGGTTCATTACTAGGAAGCTACTCTCCTGCATTAGAACACCAGTTCATTACTAGGAAGCTACTCTCCCGCATTAGAACACCAGTTCATTACTAGGAAGCTACTCTCCTGCATTAGAACACCAGTTCATTACTAAGAAGCTACTCTCCTGCATAAGAACACCAGTTCATTACTAGGAAGCTACTCTCCTGCATTAGAACACCAGTTCATTACTAGGAAGCTACTCTCCCGCATTAGAACACCAGTTCATTACTAGGAAGCTACTCTCCTGCATTAGAACACCAGTTCATTACTAGGAAGCTACTCTCCTGCATTAGAACACCAGTTCATTACTAGGAAGCTACTCTCCCGCATTAGAACACCAGTTCATTACTAGGAAGCTACTCTCCTGCATTAGAACACCAGTTCATTACTAAGAAGCTACTCTCCTGCATTAGAACACCAGTTCATTACTAGGAAGCTACTCTCCTGCATTAGAACACCAGTTCATTACTAGGAAGCTACTCTCCTGCATTAGAACACCAGTTCATTACTAGGAAGCTACTCTCCTGCATTAGAACACCAGTTCATTACTAAGAAGCTACTCTCCTGCATTAGAACACCAGTTCATTACTAGGAAGCTACTCTCCCGCATTAGAACACCAGTTCATTACTAGGAAGCTACTCTCCTGCATTAGAACACCAGTTCATTACTAAGAAGCTACTCTCCTGCATTAGAACACCAGTTCATTACTAGGAAGCTACTCCCCTGCATTAGAACACCAGTTCATTTCATGGTTTTGACTGAGCAGTGGGCAGTCCTTTACCTTTACCTCTGGTTGGGTTTTGTGACTAGGCAGGGCTGTCCTGTATTTATAACTATTTATAACTGTGGACTGGACAGTAGGAAGGTTTGTACTGTAGTTCCAAGCCTGTGTGTGGGACTAAGCGCTCAGGTTGTCCTTACACTCATGTTTAAACTCATGTTTACATACTGTTTTATTCATTTCATATGTACATACTGTATTCTAGTCAAGGGCATCCTATTTAACTATTGCTGTATCTATACTATTCTATCTACGTATTCTTCAGATATACTAAATATTATATCCACATACTGTCCATAATGTCTATACATCCCATCACATATATATATATATATATTTATACTGCTGACTCCGACATTGCTCGTCCTAATATTTATATATTTCTTAATTCCATTCTTTTACTTTCATACAATTTGATTTTTTTTCTCGATTTGTGTGTTGACTATAAACTGGGCAGTGCTCTGGCTACGTGAAGTTCTGTCAGTATTGCTTACACTTGGGCCCTGTGTGGGACTAGGCAGGCTTGTGCTGTATTTCCGCTCAGGGTGAATGCTGAGCGGGGCTAATCTATGCTTACACTCTGGTTGTGTGGTGAGTCTGACTGTCTCGGAGCTCTCTCCAGGGCCGTAGTCGTTGTAGGCCACCACTCGGAAGGAGTAGGTCTCCTCTGGCTTCAGGTTACTGACAGTCATCTGGAGGATCTCCGGTTCCGACACGTTCACAGACCTCTCCCTGAAACAAGAACAGACAGTCACAGACCATTCCCTGAAACAACAGACAGTCACAGACTACTCCCTATAATTACAGACACAGTCACAGACAGCTCCCTGAAACAACAGACACAGTCCCATACCATTCCCTGAAACAACAGTCACAGACTACTCCCTATAATTACAGACACCGTCACAGACTACTCCCTATAATTACAGACACAGTCACAGACTACTCCCTATAATTACAGACACAGTCACAGACAGCTCCCTGAAACAACAGACACAGTCACATACCATTCCCTGAAACAACAGTCACAGACTACTCCCTATAATTACAGACACAGTCACAGACTACTCCCTATAATTACAGACACAGTCACAGACTACTCCCTATAATTACAGACACAGTCACAGACAGCTCCCTGAAACAACAGACACAGTCACATACCATTCCCTGAAACAACAGTCACAGACTACTCCCTATAATTACAGACACCGTCACAGACTACTCCCTATAATTACAGACACAGTCACAGACTGCTCCCTGAAACAACAGATACAGAGACAGAGTAAGCACCGGAAACACACAGACACACACACACACACAGACACACACACACACACACACACACACAGACACACACAGACTCAGACACACATACACAGACTCAGACACACACAGACTCAGACACACACAGACACACACACAGACACACACACACAGACTCAGACACACACACACGCACACACACAGACTCAGAAACCCACTCCCAGTAAGGAGAGACAGGATCAGAATAAAGCACCAGAAATGGCAGCAGACCTCCTTTACAAAATACCATTCAATCCATGTAATCCCTACTGTAAAAAATTTAATAGCATGGGATTTCAGCACCTCTTCATCCCCATGGAAACCTCCCTAACTAGATGGGCATGGTCCTGAGATGGATTTTTTTTTAAAAACTATTTTAAGTGATGATCAGAGACTCGTGGACTTTATTAAATACTAAGCTCTGCCAACACTTCTCTCCCAGTTCCCGCCCCAGCCCCTGCATCCAGCCCCTGCATCCAGCCCCTGCATCCAGCCCCTGCACCCAGCCCCTGCATCCAGCCCCTGCATCCAGCCCCTGCATCCAGCCCCTGCATCCAGCCCCTGCACCCAGCCCCTGCACCCAGCCCCTGCATCCAGCCCCTGCATCCAGCCCCTGCATCCAGCCCCTGCATCCAGCCCCTGCATCCAGCGAATTCAAATCAAATTTTCTTCGTCACATGTGCCAAATACAACCTTAACGTGCGATGCTTACTTACAATCCCTTAACCAACAATGCACTTTTAAGACAATAGAGTTAAGAAAATATTTACTAAATAAACTAAAGAAATAAAAAGTAACACGATAAAATAACAATAATGAGGCTATATACAGGGGGTACCGGTACCAAGTCAATGTGAGGGGGTAAAGGCTAGTAGAGGTAATTTGTACATGTACAGTTGAAGTCGGAAGTTTACATACACTTAGATTGGAGTGATTAAAACTCGTTTTTCAACCACTCCACAAATTTCTTGTTAACAAACTTTAGTTTTGGCAAGTCGGTTAGGACATGTACTTTGTGCATGACACAAGTAATTTTTCCAACAATTGTTTACAGACAGATTATTTCACTTATAATTCACTGTATCACAATTCCAGTGGGTCAGAAGTTTACATACACTAAGTTGACTGTGCCTTTAAACAGCTTGGAAAAGTCCAGAAAATGATGTCATGGCTTTAGAAGCTTCTGATAGGCTAATTGACATCATTTGAGTCAATTGGAGGTGTACCTGTGGATGTATTACAAGGCCTACCCTCAAACTCAGTGCCTCTTTGCTTGAAATCATGGGAAAATCAAAAGAAATCAGCCAAGACCTCAGGAAACAAATTGTAGACCTCCACAAGTCTGGTTCATCCTTGGGAGCAATTTCCAAACGCCTGAAGGTACCTATCTGTACAAACAATAGTACGCAAGTATAAACACCATGGGACCACGCAGCCATCATACCGCTCAGTAAGGAGACACGTTCTGTCTCCTAGAGATGAACATACTTTGGTGCGAAAAGTGCAAATCAATCCCAGAACAACAGCAAAGGACCTTGTGAAGATACTGATAGAAACAGGTACAAAAATATCTATATCCACAGTAAACTGAGTCCTATATTGACATAACCTGAAAGGCCGCTCAGCAAGGAAGAAGCCACTGCTCCAAAACCGCCATAAAAAAGCCAGACTACGGTTTGCAACTGCACATGGGGACAAAGATCGTACTTTTTGGAGAAATGTCCTCTGGTCCGATGAAACAAAAATATAACTGTTTGGCCATAATGACCATCGTTATGTTTGGAGGAAAAAGGGGGTGGCTTGCAAGCCGAAGAACACCATCCCAACCGTGAAGCACGGGGGTGGCAGCATCATGCTGTGGGGGTGCTTTGCTGCAGGAGGGACTGGTCCACTTCACATAATAGATGGCATCATGAGGAAGGAAAATTATGTGGATATATTGAAGCAACATCTCAAGACATTAGTCAGGAAGTTAAAGCTTGGTCGCAAATGGGTCTTCCAAATGGACAATGACCCCAAGCAAACTTCCAAAGTTGTGTCAAAATGGCTTAAGGTCAACAAAGTCAAGGTATTGGAGTGGCCATCACAAAGCCCTGATCTCAATCCTATAGAACATTTCTGGGCAGAACTGAAAAAGCGTGTGCGAGCAAGGAGGCCTACAAACCTGACTCGGTTACACCAGCTCTGTCAGGAGGAATGGGCCAAAATTCACCCAACTTATTGTGGGAAGCTTGTGGAAGGCTACCCGAAACGTTTGACCCAAGTTAAAAAATTTAAAGGCAATGGTACCAAATACTAATTGAGTGTATATAAACTTCTGACCCACTGGGAATGTGATGAAAGAAAGAAAAAGCTGAAATAAATCATTCTCTCTACTATTATTCTGACATTTCACATTCTTAAAATGAAGAGGTGATCCTAACTGACCTAAGATAGGGAAGTTTTACTAAGATTAAATGTCAGAAATGGTGAAAAACTGAGTTTAAATGTATTTGGCTAAGGTCTATGTAAACTTCCGACTTCAACTGTAGATAGGGGTAAAGTGACTATGCATAGATAATAAACAGCAAGTAGCAGCAGTGTAAAAACAATTAATTGTTCAGCAGTCTTATGGCTTGGGGGTAGAAGCTGTTAAGTAGCCTTTTGGACATAGACTTGGCGCTGCGGTACCGCTTGCCGTGCGGTAGCAGAGAGAACAGTCTAAGAATTGGGTGATTGTAATCTTTGACAATTTCTTGGGCCTTCATCTGACACCGCCTAGTATATAGGTCCTGGATGGCAGGAAGCTTGGCCACAGTGATGTACTGGGCTGTACGCACTACTCTGTAGCGCCTTATGGTCGGATGCCGAGCAGTTGCCATACCAGCCGGTTATGCAACCGGTCAGGATGGTACCAGCTGTGGAACCTTTTGAGGATCTGGGGACGCATGCCAAATCTTTTCAGTCTCCTGAATGGGAAAAGGCGTTGTCGTGCCCTCTTCACAACTTTCTTGGTGTGTTTCGACCACGATAGTTTGTTGGAGATGTGGACACCAAGGAACTTGAAGCTCTCGACCTGCTCCACTACAGCCCCGTCGATGTGAATGTGGGCGTGCTCAGCCCTCCTTTTCCTGTAGTCCACGATCATCTCCTTTGTCTGGCTCACGTTGAGGGAGAGGTTGTTGTCCTGGCACCACACGGCCAGGTCTCTGACCTCCTCCCTATAGGCTGTCTCATCGTTGTTGGTGATCAGGCCTACCACCGTTGTGTCGTCAGCAAACTTAATGATGGTGTTGGAGTCGTGCTTGGCCACGCAGTCGTGGGTGAACAGGGAGTACAGGAGGGGACTAAGCAGACACCCCTGAGGGAACCCTGTGTTGAGGATCAGCGTGACAGATGTGTTGTTGCCTACCCTTACCACCTGGGGGTGGCCCATCAGGAAGTCCAGGATCCAGTTGCAGAGGGAGGTTTTTAGTCCCAGGGTCCTTAGCTTAGTGATGAGATTTGAGGGCACTATGGTGTTGAATGCTGAGCTGTAGTCAATGAACAGCATTCTCACATAGGTGTTCATTTTGTCCAGGTGGGAAAGGGCAGTGTGGAGTGCGATTGAGATTGTGTCATCTGTGGATCTGTTGGGGCGGTATGTGAATTGGAGTGGGTCCAGGGTTTCCGGGATGGTGTTGATGTGAGCCATGACCAGACTTTCAAAGCACTTCATGGCTACAGACGTGAGTGCTACGGGTCGGTAGTCATTTAGGCAGGTTACCTTTGCTTTCTTGGGCACTGGTCTGCTTGAAACATGTAGGTATTACAGACTCGGTCAGGGAGAGGTTGAAAATGTCAGTGAAGACACTTGCCAGTTGGTCCACGCATACTCTGAGTACACGTCCTGGTAATCCGTCTGGCCCCGCAGCCTTGTGAATATTGACCTGTTTAAAGGTCTTGCTCACATCGACTATGGAGAGCGTGATCACACAGTCGTCCGGAACAGCTGGTGCTCTCATGCATGCTTCAGTGTTGCTTGCCTCAAAGTGAACATAAAAGGCATTTAGCCCGTCTGGTAGCCTCACGTCACTGCGCAGCTAGCGGCTGGGTTTCCCTTTATAAAGCCCTTGAGGGAGGTCTGTCAAATGCTCAGTCTGTTCTGCTCTCACGTGGCTGGCCAGGGACCTTGGCAAAGTCTCAGCTCACTCAACAAATAGCTGCAGATGGTTCTATGCCTGTTAGCTCTGATGGGAATGCCTGTTAGCTCTGATGGGAATGCCTGTTAGCTCTGATGGGAATGCCTGTTAGCTCTGATGGGAATGCCTATTAGCTCTGATGGGAATGCCTGTTAGCTCTGATGGGAATGCCTGTTAGCTCTGATGGGAATGCCTGTTAGCTCTGATGGGAATGCCTGTTAGCTCTGATGGGAATGCCTGTTAGCTCTGATGGGAATGCCTGTTAGCTCTGATGGGAATGCCTGTTAGCTCTGATGGGAATGCCTGTTAGCTCTGATGGGAATGCCTGTTAGCTCTGATGGGAATGCCTGTTAGCTCTGATGGGAATGCCTGTTAGCTCTGATGGGAATGCCTGTTAGCTCTGATGGGAATGCCTGTTAGCTCTGATGGGAATGCCTGTTATCTCTGATGGGAATGCCTGTTAGCTCTGATGGGAATGCCTGTTAGCTCTGATGGGAATGCCTGTTAGCTCTGATGGGAGCCGAAATCCCCTCTGACTTTAAATCTCCTAGGGGGCTTATTATTATTATTTATTTTATTTCACCTTTATTTAACCAGGTAAGCCAGTTGAGAACAGGTTCTCATTTACAACTGCGACCTGGCCAAGATAAAGCAAAGCAGTGCGATGAAAACAACAACACAGAGTTACATATGGGGTAAAACAAAACAAAGTCAAAAATATATATACAGTGTGTGCATATGTAGCAAGTTATGGAGGTAAGGCAATAAATAGGCTATAGTGCAAAATAATTACAATTAGTATTAACACTGGAATGATAGATGTGCAAGAGATGATGTGCAAATAGAGATACTGGGGTACAAATGAGCAAAATAAATAACAATATAGGGATGAGGTAGTTGGGCGGGCTAATTTCAGATGGGCTGTGTACAGGTGCAGTGATCGGTAAGCTGCTCTGACAACTGATGCTTAAAGTTAGTGAGGGAGATAAGAGTCTCCAGCTTCAGAGATTTTTGCAATTTGTTCCAGTCATTGGCAGCAGAGAACTGAAGGAATGGCGGCCAAAGGAGGTGTTGGCTTTGGGGATGACCAGTGAGATATACCTGCTGGAGCGCATACTACGGGTGGGTGTTGCTATGGTGACCAATGAGCTAAGATAAGGCGGGGATTTGCCTAGCAGTGATTTATAGATGGCCTGGAGCCAGTGGGTTTGGCGACGAATATGTAGTGAGGACCAGCCAACAAGAGCGTACAGGTCACAGTGGTGGGTAGTGTATGGGGCTTTGGAGACAAAACGGATGGCACTGTGATAGACTACATCCAATTTGCTGAGTAGAGTGTTGGAGGCTATTTTGAAAAATGACATCGCCGAAGTCAAGGATCGGTAGGATAGTCAGTTTTACGAGGGCATGTTTGGCAGCATGAGTGAAGGAGGCTTTGTTGCGAAATAGGAAGCCGATTCTAGATTTAACTTTGGATTGGAGATTCTTAATGTGAGTCTGGAAGGAGAGTTTACAGTCTAACCAGACACCTAGGTATTTGTAGTTGTCCACATACTCTAGGTCAGACCCGTCGAGAGTAGTGATTCTAGTCGGGTGGGCGGGTGCAAGCAGCGTTCGGTTGAAGAGCATGCATTTAGTTTTACTAGTGTTTAAGAGCAGTTGGAGGCTACTGAAGGAGTGTTGTATGGCATTGAAGCTCGTTTGGAGGTTTGTTAACACAGTGTCCAATGAAGGGCCAGATGTATACAAAATGGCGTTGTCTGCGTAGAGGTGGATCTGAGAGTCACCAGCAGCAAGAGCGACATCATTGATATACACAGAGAAAAGAGTTGGCCCAAGAATTGAACCCTGTGGCACCCCCATAGAGACTGCCATAGGTCCAGACAACAGGCCCTCCGATTTGACACATTGAACTCTATCTGAGAAGTAGTTGGTGAACCAGGCGAGGCAGTCATTTGAGAAACCAAGGCTATTTAGTCTGCCAATAAGAATGCGGTGGTTGACAGAGTCGAAAGCCTTGGCCAGGTCAATGAAAACGGCTGCACAGTACTGTCTATTATCGATCGCGATTATAATATCGTTTAGGACCTTGAGCGTGGCTGAAGTGCACCCATGACCAGCTCGGAAACCGGATTGCATAGCGGAGAAGGTACGGTGGGATTCGAAATGGTCGGGTGATCTGTTTGTTAACTTGGCTTTCAAAAACTTTTGAAAGGCAGGGCAGGATGGATATGGGTCTGTAACAGTTTGGATCTAGAGTGTCACCCCCTTTGAAGAGGGGGATGACCGCGGCAGCTTTCCAATCTCTGGGGATCTCAGACGTTACGAAAGAGAGGTTGAACAGGCTAGTAATAGGGGTTGCGACAATTTCGGCGGCTAGTTTTAGAAAGAAAGGGTCCAGATTGTCTAGCCCAGATGATTTGTAGGGGTCCAGATTTTGCAGCTCTTTCAGAACATCAGCTGTCTGGATTTGTGTGAAGGAGAAGCGGGGGGCATGGGCAAGTTGCAGCGGAGGGTGCAGAGTTGGTGGCCGGGGTAGTGGTAGCCAGGTGGAAAGCATGGCCGGTCGTAGCAAAATGCTTGTTGAAATTCTCGATTATTGTAGATTTATCGGTGGTGATAGTGTTTCCCTAGCCTCAGTGCAGTGGGCAGATGGGGAGGAAGTGCTCTTATTCTCCATGGACTTTACAGTGTCCCAAAACTTTTTTGGAGTTAGTGCTACAGGATGCAAATTTCTGTTTGAAAAAGTTAGCCTTTGCTTTCCTAACTGCTTGTGTATATTGGTTCCTAACTTCCCTGAAAAGTTGCATATCACGGGGGCTATTTGATGCTAATGCAGTACGCCACAGGATGTTTTTGTGCTGGTCAAGGGCAGTCAAGTCTGAGGAGAACCAGGGGCTATATCTGTTCTTAGTTCTGTATTTTTTGAATGGGGCATGTTTATTTAAGATTGAGAGGAAATTACTTTTAAAGAACAACCAGGCATCCTCTACTGACGGAATGAGATCTATATCCATCCAGGATACCTGGGCCAGGTCAATTAGGAAAGCCTGCTTGCTGAAGTGTTTTTGGGAGCGTTTGACAGTGATGAGGGGTGGTCGTTTGACCGCGGACCCGTTATGGACGCAGGCAATAAGGCTGTGATCGCTGAGATCCTGGTTGAAGACAGCGGAGGTGTATTTAGAGGGTAAGTTAGTCAGGATGATATCTATGAGGGTAACCATGTTTACGGATTTAGGGTTGTACCTGGTAGGTTCGTTGATAATTTGTGTGAGATTGAGGGCATCTAGTTTAGATTGTAGGATGGCCGGGGTGTTAAGCATATCCCAATTTAGGTCACCAAGCAGTACGAACTCTGAGGATAGATGGGGGGCAATCAATTCACATATGGTGTCCAGGGCACAGCTGGGGGCTGAGGGGGGTCTGTAGCAAGTGGCAACAGTGAGAGATTTATTTCTGGAAAGGTGGATTTTTAGAAGTAGAAGCTCAAACTGTTTGGGCACAGACCTGGATAGTATGATAGAGCTCTGCAGGCTATCTCTACAGTAGATTGCATCTCCACCCCCTTTGGCAGTTCTATCTAGATGGAAAATGTTATAGTTGGGGATGGAAATTTCAGAATTTTTGGTGGCCTTCCTAAGCCAGGATTCAGACACTGCTAGAACATCAGGGTTGGCGGAGTGTGCTAACGCAGTGAGTAACTCAAACTTAGGAAGGAGGCTTCTGATATTTACGTGCAGAAAACCAAGGCTTTTACGGTTACAGAAGTCAACAAATGATAGCTCCTGGGGAGTAAGAGTGATACTGGGGGCTGCAGGGCCTGGGTTAGCCTCTACATCACCAGAGGAACAGAGGAGGACTAGAATAAGGATACGACTAAAGGCTTTAAGAACTGGTCTTCTAGTGCGTTGGGTACATAGAATAAAGGGGGCAGTTCTCCGGGCGTTGTAGAAAAGATTCAGGGCATTATGTACAGAAAAGGATATGGAAGGATATGAGTACAGTTGAGGTAAACCTAAGCGTTGGGTAACAATGAAAGAGATAGCATCACTGGAGGCACCGATTGAGCCGGTCTCGGCGTGTATGGGGGGTGGAACAAAGGAACTATTTGAGGCAGTTTGAGAGGGACTAGGGGTTCTACAGTGAACTTGTATAATAAGAAGTAACCCAAACAGCAATAGGCAAGGCATATTGACAAGGGAGAGAGGCATAAAGCAATCACAGGTGTTATTAGAGAGAGCTAAGACAACAACTGGTAATAGCGATAAAGTTTGGGCTGAGGCTAAACAGAATAAACAGGACAGGGTACCGTGTAAAGGAACAGTCCAGCAGGCATCAGCTGTGCAGCTGAGTGATCATAAGGTCCAGTGAACAGCAATATGTGAGTCCGAGAGCAGTTCAAATTGGTGCTTCAGCACAGCTAGCTAATGCACCTAAATGTGACAAGTATTTCAAAAATGGATACAACTAACATTTGGGTACAGGACTCGTGTCCTGACATTCTGGTTCTCTTGGAAACATGGTTAAATGGTTCTGTCTCTGATAAAGACATTGAAGTAAATTATTATAATGTATTTAGATTACAGAAAGGGGAAGGAGTGGCCATATATGTAAAATCTAATTTCATGGCGTCCCAATTTTAAAATATTTCTGTTCCCAAGAAATTTGAGCTCCTGGTTGTAGATGTGTCCATAAACCAGAATACACATGTATTTGTTGCTGTGATTTACCGCCCCCCTGGTGCCATGGCGATGCTATTGACACTATTTCCAAGTGTTTAACACCTTTTTTGTCATCCTCATTGATTGATTTAATTCTTACTGATAATAGTATTTGCATATGATCTCAGTGATCATTGTCCTATAGTATGTAATAGAGATACGAACAGCAAAATATAATTCCTAGTTTAATTAAGATGATACATTTTAAAAGGTTTTCTCCTCAAGGTTTTTTTATGACATGTTCTACTCTGATTTAGCCACGGTCTCCTGTATTCCTGACCCTGAGTTGGCTCTAGAAATGTTTTCCCACGTATTTAATCCTCTGGCAAATAAACATGCCCCTTTTAAACAATTCAGAGTCAAAGATAGATCTAACCCTTGATTTTCTTCCGAGCTATCTCTCATTCAGATGAGAAATCAGGCCTGGGCCAAAGCAAGGAAAACTGACTCTGTAGTGGACTGGCAGTCTATCAGACAATTGAGAAACAAATGTACTATCTCGATTCAGAAAGCTAAATCAAGCTACTTTCTAAGCTCTATCTCTGACTCTGCTGGTGATACTTCTCAATTTTGGAAAACAGTAAATGCACTGAAGCGTACAAATGTATCTTCTTCCCTGCCTAAGCAAGTTCTGTTTGTTTATGTCACATAGGTTGATACATTGCTATGTTTTCATTTATAAAGCCCTTTTACAAAAAGTCCCACTGTACCTAACATCTTTACTAAACTTTAGACATAAGAGTTACCAGACCTGGTCTCAGGGATGGTTAACTCTGGAAATTCCTTTGGTCTCTACTGAGTTAGGTAAATCAGCGTTTAGATTTCTTGCACCTTATTTGTGGAACAATCTTCAAAAGTTCTTACATTTTATGTTTTGGTGCCTCTAGGGCAATTCAGAAAGCTGATTGAGGACCTTACTGATGAATGTGTTTGTTTTTTATGACCATGTTTTTCTTTCTTTCTAATTGCATTTGGAATTTATTTTGATGTGTGTATTTTCTGTAATTTACATAATTCAGAGCTCATCTGTAAAAGAGACCTTGGTCTCAGTATGACTCCCCAATAAAATAACGGTTAAAAAAAAGATCAAAAGACTCATGGACTTTATAAAATACTACTTTAAGTGATGATCAGAGACTTGTGGACTTTATAAAAAAAAACATTCTAATAAAATAACCAATCCCTAAATGATTAGATTCATTACAAAATCAAACTTCATGCATAGTTTGACAAGCCCAAGAGGAACAGAAACTCTGATATGCTGTGTCCAAATGACACCCTATTCCCTATACAGTGCACTACTTTTCATCAGAGCCCTGGGGGATAGGTTGTCATTTCGGATACGGCCAAATTGAGTTATTAACATACCTCTGATGCAACATGGAGTGTGTTCTATGCAAGCAGCTTGATCTATGTCTGTTTGTTTTATCCTGAAATCACTACTGAGTTAGGACACAACCCATATTCCCTTATTATACTAGCAGTAGCTCACTGCCCTTGTTAGTTGGCACTATAACAGCTACTTTGGTTGCTTCCCAAATGGTATCATATTCCCTTTATAGTGCACTATTTTGAACCAGGGCACATTGAAGAGGTAGAACACTTTATAGGGAATAGGGTGCCACTTGGGACTAAGAGTTTCCACTTGAAAAAACAATACAACAAATTCAAAATTATCATTAAAAATGTAATAAAACAAAAATACAGAATCAACACTACAGCTTCAAACACCACACATACAATTATTTACATTCAATCCAAGCACTTGCAATTCTCATTTAATTCATTCAACATTAAAGTCCTCAACTGCCCTAGGGGCACCAGAGAGTCAAGATGTAGGGAGTTTTGTAGGCTATTGCAAAAATGGGGGGCACTAAAACTGAATGCGGATTTACCTAGATCTGTACATACTAGTGGAACCTCGAGAGTTAACCATCCCTGTGAACGGGTTTGGTGTCTCGTATTTGTACATTTTAACAGTGACGTGAGGTAAGTCGGAAGCTTGTGCATTTGAGCTTTGTAAACAAACATGGCGTAATGAAGTGATCTACGGGACTTTGAGGACCGGCCAACCTTTTGATACAGGATGAAGTGGTGCGTCCGTCACCTGTGATAAAACGAATGGGGCCATGGTAGACGGCATCCAACAGTGTAAGAGTAGTGGCTGCTGCATTCTGGTAAATGGTGTCACCATAGTCAAGAACTGGCAGGAAGGTACAATCTGCTTCCTGCTCTTTAGGGAGAAGCATGATCTCTTTTTTATAAAATAAGCTTACTTTAAATCTCAGCTTCTTAACTAGCTCATCCATATGTTTTTTAAACATCAAATTATTGTCAATCCAAAAGCACAGGTATTTATAGGAGGGAACCTGCTCGATGAAAGAACCATCCAATGCATACATGTAAGCCATCTGGAATCTTTCTAAAATAAAAAAATAAAAACAGCATACGTTTCGTTTTTCTCGCATCAAGTACCCATTTTAAATCAACAAGGATTTTCTGTAAGGCGACAAAATCAGATTGCAACTCCAACAGCCTGGTCAGCCATAGGGGCAATAGCGTACATAACAGTGTGATCTGCATACAGATGAATGTTACAGGTTTTTGCAGATTTTCCAATATTATTTATATAAATAATAAAGAGGACTGGTCCCAAAATCGACCCCTGCGGGATACCTTTCGTAATATCAAGGTATCTTGACACCATCAGAAAGCACACATTGAGTCGTGACCATGTAGTAGACCAGACCATATAGTAGACCAGACCATGTAGTAGACCAGACCATATAGTAGACCAGACCATGTAGTAGACCAGACCATGTAGTAGACCAGACCATATAGTAGACCAGACCATATAGTAGACCAGACCAGACCATGTAGTAGACTAGACCAGACCATATAGTAGACCAGACCATGTAGTAGACCAGACCATGTAGTAGACCAGACCATGTAGTAGACCAGACCATGTAGTAGACCAGACCATGTAGTAGACTAGACCAGACCATGTAGTAGACCAGACCATGTAGTAGACCAGACCATGTAGTAGACCAGACCATATAGTAGACCAGACCATGTAGTAGACCAGACCATATAGTAGACCAGACCATGTAGTAGACTAGACCATGTAGTAGACCAGACCATGTAGTAGACCAGACCAGACCATGTAGTAGACTAGACCAGACCATGTAGTAGACCAGACCATGTAGTAGACCAGACCATGTAGTAGACCAGACCAGACCATGTAGTAGACCAGACCATGTAGTAGACCAGACCATGTAGTAGACCAGACCAGACCATGTAGTAGACCAGACCATATAGTAGACCAGAGCATGTAGTAGACCAGAGCAGACCATGTAGTAGACCAGACCATGTAGTAGACCAGACCAGACCATGTAGTAGACCAGACCAGACCATATAGTAGACCAGAGCATATAGTAGACCAGACCATGTAGTAGACCAGACCAGACCATGTAGTAGACCAGACCAGACCATGTAGTAGACCAGACCATATAGTAGACCAGACCATGTAGTAGACCAGACCATGTAGTAGACCAGACCATGTAGTAGACCAGACCATATAGTAGACCAGACCATGTAGTAGGCCAGACCATGTAGTAGACCAGACCATGTAGTAGACCAGACCATGTAGTAGACCAGACCATGTAGTAGACCAGACCATGTAGTAGACCAGAGCATATAGTATTTAACCGTACCTGTTGACAGTGTCCTGGGAGTAGTAGATGCCGTAGGTCTGAACAGTTCCTCTGGTCTCCTGCGGGGGGCGCCAGCTGAGGCGGACAAAACGGCTGGACACTAGGACAGGGACCACGTCACGGGGAGCAGAGGGGAGGAGGACGCCTGAGCTGGGGACAACTGGTGGGGGAGGAGAGGAGTAAGTCAAAGAAGTAGGGGACTCAGGGCTAGGGACCTGAGGGGCTGGTGTTGGGGAGGCTACTGTTTCTAGGTAGGTATGTTAGTTATTTAGGAAAGAGGGAGGGAGGGAGGGAGGGAGGGAGGGAGGAGGAGGAGGAGGGAGGAGGAGGAGGAGGAGGAGGGTGGGAGGGGTGGGAGGGAGGAGGAGGAGGGAGGAGGAGGGAGGGAGGGAGGGAGGGAGGAGGGAGGAGGGAGGGAGGGAGGGAGGAGGGAGGGAGGAGGAGGGAGGAGGGAGGGAGGGAGGAGGGAGGGGGGAGGGAGGAGGGAGGGAGGAGGGAGGGAGGGAGGAGGAGGGGGAGGGTGGGAGGGGGAGGGAGGGGAGGGAGGAGGGAGGGAGGGAGGGAGGGAGGGAGGGAGGAGGAGGAGGAGGAGGGAGGGAGGGAGGGAGGGTGGGAGGGTGGGAGGAGGAGGAGGAGGAGGGTGGGAGGGTGGGAGGGAGGGAGGGAGGAGGAGGAGGAGGAGGGAGGGAGGGGTGGGAGGAGGAGGAGGAGGAGGGTGGGAGGGAGGAGGAGGAGGAGGAGGAGGAGGAGGAGGAGGGGAGGGTGGGAGGGAGGAGGAGGAGGGTGGGAGGGAGGAGGAGGAGGAGGAGGAGGAGGAGGAGGAGGAGGGTGGGAGGGAGGAGGAGCAGGAGGAGGGAGGGAGGGAGGGGGGGAGGGATTGAATAAAACAAGAGGAGCATGGCCGATGGAATGAGAAGATGAGGAAAGAAAGGAAGAAGAAGTGATAAAGAAGGTCACAGACAAAATCATTATTTTCAGTAAAGATAGTTTATTACAGTGCAGTAGAAGTGTCATTCAGTCAGAGAGAGAGAGAGAGAGAGAGAGAGAGAGAGAGAGAGAGAGAGAGAGAGAGAGAGAGAGACAGAGAGACAGAGAGAGAGAGACAGAGAGAGCGAGACAGAGAGAGAGAGAGAGAGAGAGAGAGAGAGAGAGAGCGAGAGAGAGAGCGAGAGAGAGAGAGATGTTTACAATTGAGTAGCTGAATGTAAAGAGGTTGTTACACCATTGTATGTAATATGATGAAACATTGTATGTAATATGATGTAACATTGTATGTTATATGTATGTTCTGTTGACAGTATGTTGGTGAAACTGGGAGATATGGCATGAAAGCTACCTATAATCATAAAGGCTAACTATAATCATAAAGGCTAACTATAATCATAAAAGCCATAACCAACATATTTTCTATTTTCTCCCTGTAGCTGTCTGTTCATTTTGCCCTGTTGAAACTGAAGAGAAGTAATGCCTGTTAAAGTGGGACTGGATCACCACTAGGAGCTCAGGATTTTAATTAAATTAAATTAAAAAGGTATTGTCGGATATTATTCATTCTAATCAGACAGGTTTTTTACATGGAAGATACATTGGTGATAATATAAGGCAAGTATTGGAAACAATAGAACACTATGGGAAATATGGGAAACCAGGCTTGCTATTCATAGCAGACTTCGAAAAGGCATTTGATAAAGTTCGACTGGGGTTTATATATAAATGCCTGGAGCATTTCAATTTTGGAGAATCTCTTAAAAAATGAGTCAAAATCATGTATAGTAACCCTAGGTGTAAAATAGTAAATAATGGCTATTTTTCCGAAAGTTTTAAACTGTCAAGAGGAGTGAAACAAGGTTGTCCACTATCGGCATATCTATTTATTGTGGCCATCGAGATGTTAGCTATTAAAATCAGATCCAATAATAATATCAGAGGATTAGAAATACAGGGCTTAAAAACAAAGGTGTCATTGTACGCTGATGATTCATGTTTTCTTTTAAATCCTCAACTAGAATCCCTCCACAGCCTCATAGAGGATCTAGATACATTTTCTAACCTCTCTGGATTACAACCAAATTATGACAAATGTACTATATTACGTGTTGGATCACTAAAAAATAAAAAAATTACATTACCATGTAGTTTACCAATAAAATGGCCTGATGGTGATGTGGATATACTCGGAATACATATCCCAAAGGAAATAAATGATCTCACTTCAATACATTTTAATAGAAAGTTAGCAAAAATAGATAAGATCTTACTACCATGGAAAGGAAAATACCTGTCAATTTGTGGAAAAATCACCCTGATTAACTATTTAGTATTATCCCAGTTTACCTAATAATAATAAATAATATGCCATTTAGCAGACGCTTTTATCCAAAGCGACTTACAGTCACTTACCTATTTGCTTATGGTCTTGCCTACGCCTAGCGAACAGTTTTTTAAATTATATGAGAAAAAAAATATTCAAATGTATTTGGAACGGCAAGCCAGACATAATTAAAAGGGCATATTTATATAATGAATATGAATTCGGAGGACATAAATTATTAAATATTAAAGCATTAGACCTATCACTAAAAGCTTCAGTCATACAAAAGTTATACTTAAATCTGAACTGGTTCTCAAGCAAATTAGTAAGATTGTCTCACCCAATGTTCAAGAAAGGCCTTTTTCCCTTTATTCAGATTACAACAACTCATTTGCAGTTATTTGAAAAGGAAATCATCTCCCAAATATCACTATTTCTAAAACAAGCCATAGAAAGTTGGTTGCAATTTCAATTTAATCCTCCAGAAAAAAACAGAACAAATAATGCAACAAATATTGTGGTTAAATTCAAATATACTAATTGACAAATGCAAATTAATTACTTAAAAATCATACAATGTGATTTTCTGGATTTTTGTTTTAGATTCCGTCTCTCACAGTTGAAGTGTACCTATGATAAAAAATTACAGACCTCTACATGCTTTGTAAGTAGGAAAACCTGCAAAATCGGCAGTGTATCAAATACTTGTTCTCCCCACTGTATATATAATATAATTATTGTAAAATTAACTCTGTCCATAAGGTGTAGATAGTAAGTATAGACCGGAAGTAGAGGCCTGGGCATTGTTGTTCACTAATTTACCCCAAGTAGGGAAAGGATGGCGGGGTTGAAAAGTAATAAAGGGGAGTATATATATAAAAAACATGGGGGGTTGGAAGTGATGCAGACAATTACATTGATGGAAGTTACAATCTATCTGCAATATTAAGCTGATCCACCCCCCCCAATAATACTGTAGTTAGAAAGTAAACTATAGTAGTCAGCCCATGTGTGGTAAGTCTAATACTGTAGTAGGCAATGTCCAAAAGGAAGCTGACAGGTTTTTCTCACCTCTGATAATGTTCTGATGCAGAATATAGCCATATCACACACTAACCTCACACACTAACCTCACACACACCAGCCTTACAGCTTAACACATATCGTCACCAGGGAATGAGTGTCAGGAGGACCAGCCTCAACCTGTTAACTCACTGAAGAACAGCGGACAATTGGCACAACACAATCTCTGTCTAGGGTATTGGTACCACAGGTAACACAATGGATGAATACATTTCATATAAAACATATCTGAAAAGAAAGAAGGTGAGATTTTCAACGGACTAACACGCTCACCCCACATCTATTTACTGGGGGAGAAGATGTTGTCTTTTGATAAAGGTGGTCGTAAAAATCCAATTTATCCGTCCAAACTCCCCGAGACAAAGGTCAGAAGGGAGGCGTTCATCCTGTGGATATTCTTTAAATGCTTTTTTCTTGTACTTGTACAGTACGTCAATACTCTGTTACAGCTGCTAGAGCGCTAGGATACATCCCAAATGGCACCCCATTCCCTTTTATAGTGCACTACTTTCGACCAGGACCCATAAGGTTAGGGTGCCATTTGGGGAAAAACTCTTTGACTGCTCCACTGCACTGACCCCCCACACATCACACTTTGGGAGTAGCGATGTTAGCCTTAAGCCTCTGTCGGGAAAGGAACGAGGAGGAAGGGTTACATCCCAAATGGCACCCTATTCCCTAGATAGTGCACTACTTTAGACCAGAGAATGGCACCCTATTCCCTATGTAGTGCACTACTTTAGACCAGAGAATGGCACCCTATTCCCTAGATAGTGCACTACTTTAGACCAGAGAATGGCACCCTATTACCTATGTAGTGCACTACTTTTGACCGGGGTTCTATGTAGGGAATAGGGCGCCATTTGGGACGTAGCCTAAGAGGGAAGAGGGGGGAGTGATGTTAACGCTTAACCCATTTTTCCACTTTTCCTATTTCAAAGTGCTGCGATGAGAAAGTCAATTCTTCAGCCCAAAGACTTCAGCTGTTGGACAATAGACAATAGACAAGCTGGAAGGGAAGGGGGAGGGGAGGGGGGAAGGTGGAGAGGAGGGGAGGGGGAGGTGCAGACAACATTAAGGGTGAGAGGAGAAGTATAGAAAACACTGAATCTAAAATATCTCCTTTCTTCAAAGAGTGTAAACCATGGCCATTAGAAAAACGATGAAGAGTGCCTTGTTAAGTCTACACTGAGGAGAAAGAGGTGATGATGAGGGTGTGTGTGTGTGTGTGTGTGTGTGTGTGTGTGTGTGTGTGTGTGTGTGTGTGTGTGTGTTTGTGTTGGGGGTCAATTTGAATTTAAAATCCAAACATTTTTCAGCTTATTGAGAAGTTATTGAAAATAGATTCCCTTTTTAAATGTTTTAATTGGAATTTCAGTTTACTTCCTTAATTTACTGACTTCAATTCAAATTGACCCCAATCCTGGTGTTTGTGTGTGTGTTTGTGTGTGTGTTTCTTTGTGTGTGTGTGTGTGTGTGTGTGTGTGTGTGTGTGTGTGTGTGTGTGTGGCATCTCCATCTCCATCTCCATCTCCATCTCTGGTCAATGAGGAGAATCAGCTTCTGTTTGACCTCTGGTACCCGTGCCTGGTAATGCCAGTCTAATGCCCACTTTGGTGCCAGGCTAATGCCCACTTTGGTGCCAGTCTAATGCCCACTTTGGTGCCAGGCTAATGCCCACTTTGGTGCCAGTCTAATGCCCACTTTGGTGCCAGTCTAATGCCCACTTTGGTGCCAGGCTAATTCCCACTTTGGTGCCAGGACTTATGCCCACGTAGTTTTTTCCACTAAATTTCAGGGTTCATTTGAGGGGCAAGTGGTAAACATTCTAATTACAAATACCAATCCAGTGAATTTGGGTTCATGCAGCCACCCACTGATCATTTGAAATTCGCGCATATCTACCATCATAAAGATTCCCATACGTGATGAAATAAAAAGGTTCCTTTGATTAGAAGTTATGTGTGTCTTAAATCTGTAGCAGCCAATAATAGATATATACACTAGATGACCTCCAGGGGGCGCTGTGTTGAATCCACCACGCCTCCATCTTGGCGCTCCCCCACCGTTGTAGAAAATATGAACTATAAAAATGCATTTATAAGTGTCTACATTTGTTTTTGCAACGCTTATTCTATTACAGACACCATAATGCATACTTTTAAATTAAATTATGTGAGCTAAACATACAAATAAAACATAAACAAATATATACAATATTTTCCTTAAAGTATAATTATTTTGATGTACTCCTTTTCTGAGGAGTGTCAAAAAGGCTGACCGGGGGCTTCAAAGCATCTCATTGGTCGATACATAGCATCACCAATCCAGGGTTTGTATACATCGTTGGTAGCAGCCATACATTTAGTAGAACTGCTCTCTGTTGGTTTAGCAAACAACTGCGCACGAGTGACAGATATATCAAAAACAAATATGTCTGTGTATTTAGCGGAGGAAAAAGACAGCGTGACACCATATACTGTGCGAAACAGCTTAAAAGTACTTCTGGCCAAAGGCAAAATTATTTTTACAAAAGCCATCAACCCAGATCTAAACACAGAGTATTTTATTTCCATTAAACGGCAGACAAACAATCCCATTTTAAACTGAAGAAGGGCTATATATATATATATATGGAGTAACCTAGATGTGGATCATGATGATTTTTTGCATCCCAAATGACACCCTATTCCCTACATAGTGCACTACTTTTGACCAGGGCCCATATAGCACTGGTCAAAAGTAGTGCACTAAAGTATATCCAGCATAGGGTGTCATCTGGGATGCGGCCGATGGTTACATCCGTAGATCAGCACTTCAAATCCTCCTCCCTAAACACAGCAGGGTAAAAGCAAACTGTTGCTTTATTTAGAATGGATGATTTTTGACATAATTTCTTCTCTCAAAAGATAAACACACGTTTTAAGCTTCTTTAAAACTCTGATTGCGTGCTACCGGCCTGCTGTACTCTAAAATACAGATATGGTTTTACTCAGAGACATATGGTATCCGAAAATCGACTGCAAAAAGCTTCAAATGTGTTCAGACTTAAAAATGGGTTTGTTATTACTGTTTGGTGTAATGATGTAGTAATGGTGTTTAATTTCTAAACTCCTTTAACGCTGCAGAAAGTATGGAGACAATTAACGACTTAATGAAACATATAATCAAACTCCATGACCCGATATACAGGTAACTGCCAAAATAAAGGAAAGACTTGAGTAAATTAGGGATACAAAGTATATTGAAATGAGTTGCTTCCAAACAGGTGTGGTTCCTGATTTAATTAAGCAATTAGCATCCCATCATTCTCATGGTCATGTATAAAAATGCCCAGTTGTCCATTATTTTGGCTACCATGGCTAGAAGAAGAGTTATCAGTGACTTTAAAGAGGGGGTTTCAAGTAGCCTAGGGGGTTTAAAGGGGCCTAGGGGGTTTAAATAGGGTTTAAATGGGGTTTAAAGGGGGTTTAAAGGGGCCTAGGGGGTTTAAAGGGGCCTAGGGGGTTTAAAGGGGGTTTAAAGGGGCCTAGGGGGTTTAAAGGGGGTTTAAAGGGGCCTAGGGGGTTTAAATGGGGTTTAAAGGGGCCTAGGGGGGTTTAAAGGGGGTTTAAAGGGGCCTAGGGGGTTTAAAGGGGGGTTTAAAGGGGCCTAGGGGGTTTAAATGGGGTTTAAAGGGGGTTTAAAGGGGGTTTAAAGGGGGTTTAAAGGGGCCTAGGGGGTTTAAAGGGGGTTTAAAGGGGCCTAGGGGGTTTAAAGGGGGTTTAAAGGGGCCTAGGGGGTTTAAAGGGGGTTTAAATGGGCCTAGGGGGTTTAAAGGGGGTTTAAAGGGGCCTAGGGGGTTTAAATGGGGTTTAAAGGGGGTTTAAAGGGACCTAGGGGGTTTAAAGGGGGTTTAAAGGGTGTGTTTGTGTCTCAGTCACCAGATCAAATCAATCAAATCAAATAAAATGTTATTTGTCACATGCTTCGTAGACAACAGGTGTAGACTAAACAGTGAAATGCTTATTAACGGGTCCTTTTCCAACAACGCAGAGTTAAAGATAAGACTCCAACGCTTCCCACAGTTGTGTCAAGTTGGATGGATGTCCTTTGGGTGATGGACCATTCTTGATACACACGGGAAACTGTTGAGCGTGGAAAACCCAGCAGCGTTGCAGTTCTTAACACAAACCGGTGCACCTGGCACCTACTACCATACCCCGTTCAAAGGCATATAAGGAATCATAGCTTTCACCTGGATTCACCTGGTCAGTCCATGTCTAGGAAAGAGCAATGTATTATTCACTCAGTGTAGGTGGAGGGTTCTCTATACGGGATACTGGGAGCTGAGAGCATGGCAGGGTGAAGTTGGAGGGTTCTCTATACGGGATACTGGGAGCTGAGAGCATGGCAGGGTGAAAGTGGAGGGTTCTCTATACGGGATACTGGGAGCTGAGAGCATGGCAGGGTGTAGGTAGAGGGTTCTCTATACGGGATACTGGGAGCTGAGAGCATGGCAGGGTGTAGGTGGAGGGTTCTCTATACGGGATACTGGGAGCTGAGAGCATGGCAGGGTGTAGGTAGAGGGTTCTCTATACGGGATACTGGGAGCTGAGAGCATGGCAGGGTGAAGGTGGAGGGTTCTCTATACAGGATACTGGGAGCTGAGAGCATGGCAGGGTGAAGGTGGAGGGTGCCGCCTGTGCCCAAAAGGACAGGGGCCCTCCAATGGAGGGTGGTATAGGGGGCCCTCCAATGGAGGGTGGTATATGGGGCCCTCCAATGGAGGGTGGTATATGGGGCCCTCCAATGGAGGGTGGTATATGGGGCCCTCCAATGGAGGGTGGTATATGGGCACCTCCAATGGAGGGTGGTATATGGGGCCCTCCAATGGAGGGTGGTATATGGGGACCTCCAATGGAGGGTGGTATATGGGGCCCTGGCCACAAATAGCTGGTTGGTTCGGTTTGACCCGGGGGTCAGGGATGGTATCCGTTTTATTCAATTACAGAGTGTTCATCATGTGCTTTCTGTGTGTGCCAGGGTTCATCATGTGCTTTCTGTGTGTGCCAGGGGTCTGCCATTACTGTCTCTGGATGTAAATTGTAATGTGGTGCTGGATGTAAATTGTAATGTGGTGCTGGATGTAAATTGTAATGTGGTGCTGGATATAAATGTCAGCTTCCTGCCTCCTGTTTGTCTCCGGGCCTCTAGAGGTCATCTGTGTTCCCCTCTGCCTTAGTTCTTCCTCGTGTGTCCTTATTAGCTTTATCCAGGTCACCTGTGCCTTGTTTCCCCTAGAGTATTTTAGCTGTGTTTTTTCCCCTTGTTCCTCACTTGGTTTTTGAGTCCTGGCTATGTGTCTCCTGCTGTGTCCCACAGAGTCTTTCCGAGTAAGCTTTTCTAAGTTATCTTTATTTTGTTTTTCTCCCCTCGTGGAGTTATTATTGTTTTGTCCTCCTGTTTTGTTTACTGTACCTCTGTTAGTATACCTCTTTCTGAGAAGAACTTTTGTTGGATTATTTTTGAAGTGCAAAGAAATACCTTTTTTATATTAAACCTACTTTGCCTGGAGTATTGCCTCGGGTGTTCCGTTTGGGTCCTACTATACCTCCTCTGTGGCTAAGGGGTAGAACACCCAACTCTCCACATCTGAGACCTGAGTTCAAGCCTAGCTTGTGACAGAAAACCAAGTCAATCATGGACCCAGAAACACTCAGTTCCAAGGACCTGTTGGCGGTGATCGCTCGACATGAGGCATCTTTCCAGCGCCATGAAGCCGTTCTCAGCCGACAGGAAGAGCTGATGGCTAGTCATTCTCAACTCCTGGCCGATATGATGAGTTCCCTCCGCCAGCTCTTTGAACGCCTCCCTGGTCCTTCCCCTTACTCCAGGTCACCCCCAGTGACGACAGGCCTTCTCCATCGGGCGGAGCCCCGACTACCACCTCCCAAGCCCTTTTCTGGGGATCCAAGCTCTGCCAGGGTTTCCTCACCCAATGCTCCCTCACCTTCGAGCTCCAACCCTCAAGTTTTCCCACCGACCGCTCCAAGATTGCCTACATCATTACCCTTCTTTCAGACAAGGCGCTCTCCTGGGCCTCTGCGGTGTGGCAGTCCCAGGAGGCCTGTTGTGACTCCTACGCTGCATTTGTAGAAGAGTTCAAGCGGGTGTTCGATCATCCTGTCAGTGGGCGGGAAGCTTCAAGCGCCTACTGTCTCTCCGTCAGGGTCCCCAGAGCACGGCAGATTTTGCCATTGAATTCCGGACCATAGCAGCAAGGAGCGGATGGAATGATGAAGCGCTGAGGGTCTGTTTTCAGGGAGGGTTATCTGAGCCCCTTCAAGATGAGTTAGCCACCCGAGAACCAGCTGGGGATCTCGAGTCCCTCATAGCCTTGGCCATCCGCCTGGACAATCGTCTAAGAGAGCGGAGAACGGCTCGCGCCAGGGGTCTCAGTCCCAAGTTCCTCTGAGCAGCTCTGTTTCTCCTGTTTGGGCTCCGTCATTCAGAGCTTCCCGGCTCCTGAACTGCTCCAGGATTCCCGGAGAACATGCAGTTAGGCCGCTCCAGGCTTTCTCCCAACGAAAGGGAACGTCGCATGAGGGAGCGTCGGTGCCTCTACTGCGGGGTTGCCGGCCACTTCGCTCCACTTGCCCCGAGCTTCCGGGGAAACGCCTGTCCCCGCTTGCTACAGGAGGGCTGTGATGGGGAAAATTAGAGCTCCTCCTACTAACGCTGTCTTAGCTATCCCAGCCACTCTGTCCTGGAAGGGCCACCAGCATCGGGTCCAGGCTATGATTGATTCCGGTGCCGCAGGTGATTTCCTGGATTTAACCTTGGCTAAGGAACTTAAGATCCCTACCCAACTACTTCCTCAACCCCAGGCAGTTACAGCCTTAGATGGCAGACCTCTGGAACCAGGAAAGGTTACAGAGGCGACTCAGTCCCTGCGACTTACCATCTTTCAACACCAGCAGGAGGAGACCTTCTATCTCATTGACTCCCCGAGTATCCTATTATCCTGGGTCAACCTTGGCTATGCAGACATAATCCCCAGATCGACTGGCCTACTGGCACCATTCTAAGCTGGGGTCCCACTTGCCAACTCACCTGCATGCTTCAGAGTCCTCAGCCCCTAGTACCCAGTTTCAAGAGTCTGTTGACGTCTCCCGAGTCCCCAGTGTTTACCATCGGTTCAAGGCAGTGTTCAGCAAGTCCCGGCTACTTCCTTACCGCCTCACCGCACGTATGACTGTGCCATTGATCTACTCCCTGGTTGCTGCCCTCCTAGAGGTCGGATCTTTTCCTTATCCTCCCCCGAGCACTCAGCTATGGACACCTACATTAAGGAGTCCTTGGCAGCCGGCCTCATCTGTGCCTCTACTTCCCGGCTGGGGCGGGCTTTTTTGTTGAAAAGAAAGACGGGGGTCTTAGGCCTTGTATTGATTCGGGACTCAACAAGATCACGGTTCGGAATCGATACCCCTTTTCCTCTCATGGCCACTGCTTTTGAGCGGCTTCAAGGGGCTTCCATTTTACTAAACTGGATCTCCGCAATGCTTACCATCTCGTGCGGATCCGGCCAGGAGACGAATGGAAGACTGGCTTTCAACACGCCCACGGGCACTATGAATATCGGGTGATGCCGTTCGGGCTCACCAATGCCCCCGCAGTATTCCAAGCCTGATTAATGATGTTCTCCGGGATATGCTTAATCTGTTCGCTTCGTACCTGGACGATATCCTCATCTTCTCGAGGTCACTGAAGGAGCATGAGGGGCATGTTAGCAGGGTTCTCCAGAGGCTCCTTGACAATCACCTCTACGTTAAACCTGAGAAGTGTGAGTTTCATGTTTCCCAGACTCAGTTTCTCGGGTTTATTGTCACTCCCGGCCACCTAGAGATGGATCCCAAGAAGGTCAAAGCGGTCCACAGCTGGCCCACACCTGCCACGGTCAAGGAGGTTCAACGGTTCATTGGCTTTTCTAACTTCTATCGGAAGTTCATTAAGAATTTCAGCTCTGTGGTAGCCCCTTTGACGACGCTTACCAAGGGAGGAGGGACCAAGATTCACTGGGGTCCGGAAGCAGCAGGGGCCTTCGAGGATCTCAAGCGCCGCTTCACTTCTGCTCCGATTCTGGTGATCCCTGACCCAGAAAGACCTTTCGTGGTGGAGGTGGACGCCTCAGAGGTGGGGGGTGGGAGCCGTCCTGTCACAGAGGGGTGAGGATGGGAGATTACACCCTTGTGCCTTCATGTCTCGCCGCCTGTCTGAGGCCGAGCGCAACTACCACGTGGGGGATCGAGAGTTGCTTGCGGTAAAACTGGCCTTGGAAGAGTGGCGCCATTGGCTTGAGGGGGCTCAGCATCCTTTACAGGTTCTCACAGACCACAAGAACCTGGAATATCTCCAACAGGCAAAGCGGATGAACCCTCGGCAAGCACGATGGTCCCTTTTTTTAATCGATTCCAGTTTCTCCTGTCTTACAGACCTGGCACCAAGAACGTCAAGCCGATGCCCTGTCTCGAGCCTATTCTCCCGAGATACAAGAGAAGCCCTTGGCATCGATTATTCCGAGGTCTAGGATCGTCGCACCTCTTCAGTGGGAACTAGAAAGAGGGCAGAGAGGCCCTTGTCCATGAGCCCGATCCAGGCGGTGGTCCTGCCGGACGCCTGTACGTGCCTCTCTCTGTTCGGGCCCGTTCTTGCAGTGGGGTCATGAGTCGCCCTTGACATGCCATCCGGGTAGTGCTCGCACACTGGAATTCCTCCAGCGGCGGTTTTGGTGGCCGTCCATCAAGAAGGACGTGCAGGTCTATGTTGGGGCCTGCCCTGTGTGCAACCAGGGAAAGTCGACACGTCAGCGACCCCAGGGACTGCTCCATCCCTTACCTGTTCCTCGCAGGCCATGGTCACACCTTTCTCTGGATTTTGTTACGGGACTTCCTCCATCCCAGGGCAACACAGTCATCCTAGTGGTTGTTGACCGGTTCTCTAAGGCTGCCCGGTTTATTCCCCTGCCCAAGCTGCCCTCGGCCAAGGAGACTGCTGAGCTCCTCATGAACCATGTCTTCCGGATATTTGGTATTCCCCTGGACGTTGTCTCTGACCGAGGTCCCCAATTCTCATCCCGGTTTTGGGGGGCCTTCTGCAGGCTTATTGGGGCCACAGCCAGCCTATCGTCTGGGTTCCATCCAGAGTCTAATGGCCAAACGGAACGGATTAATCAGGATCTGGAGACCACCCTGCGGTGTATGGCGGCCAGTAATCCCACGTCTTGGGCCACCTATATCATTTGGGCTGAATATGCCCACAACACCCTCCAGTCCTCAGCCACCGGATTGTC
>NW_025533621.1:597500-617500 GCF_020615455.1 Coregonus clupeaformis
TTGTTTTGTCGTTGTGTTTATTCGTTATAATAAACATGTATTCATATCACGCTGCGCCTTGGTCCGTCCCGACCTTCAACGAGCGTGACACCTATTTAGCAGAGATGTGGATTCGAGGCGGAAAGGGAGAAAATAGACTGCTTAAAAAATACCTGTTTGTACACTCGTTGCTTGAAAATATGCAAAGAGTTTCCATTAATGTTTATTCTTTAGCCAACCACAGGCTTCTCAACGCTCATGTGGGTGGGTGGGTGGGGGAAATCAACAACATAATGTATATTACATGTTATATATTGTGTGTATATATATGTGTATATTGTATATTGTATATACATGTATAGAACATAAATAAGCATCATATCAGTCAGACTGTAGCTGTACTAGCAACACTAGCTGTAGTAATGTTGATTCAAAAAACACTTATTTCATGATCTGGAAAGTTTATAATGTAGTTTATTAAGTTTATTATGGAAAACAGAAAATATAACATTATCATTTTTTTTATTGAATTTGGTACAAAACACTAAACCATTGACTTGAGGACTCAAACCCCCAAATTAGGGACTTGTGACTTGAGTTGAGACTTGAAGGTTAGTCCCACTACATGATAAACCTCTCAACTCTCTCAACCCTCTCAACTCTCTCAACTCTCTCAACTCTCTCAAACCTCTCAAACCTCTCAAACCTCTCAACCCTCTCAACTCTCTCAACCCTCTCAACTCTCTCAACTCTCTCAAACTTCTCAACTCTCTCAACTCTCTCAACTCTCTCAAACCTCTAAAACCTCTCAAACCTCTCAACCCTCTCAACTCTCTCAACCCTCTCAACTCTCTCAACTCTCTCAAACTTCTCAACTCTCTCAACTCTCTCAACTCTCTCAAACCTCTAAAACCTCTCAAACCTCTCAACCCTCTCAACTCTCTCAACTCTCTCAAACTTCTCAAACCTCTCAACTCTCTCAACTCTCTCAAACTTCTCAAGCCTTTCAACCCTCTCAACTCTCTCAAACCTCTAAAACCTCTCAAACCTCTTAAATGTCAATAGATTTACTAATCTCTTAATCATTTTGTCCCATTCACTTCATTCACCCAAGACTGTCTGCCATAAAGCTATCAGAAAGAATGAATCTGAATAAATCTAATTAAAATAAGTACACCTGCAACAACTATGAAGAATAGCCCAAGGTCATACAAGAAAATAGAACCGAAACTGACTGTCCCTCTTCATAGACATTGTATCTATTGTACTATTGTATTTGAAAATGAGCTGTAGACTGTCCAATAGATTGATACCTTCTCTAAAATAGCCTTTAGCTTTTGCACTGTGAGCAGTAGGCTGCATCACAATAGATTGAGACCTTTTCAAATAAGAAGCAAGATAAGGGTTGGAGCTAAAAAATTAAATAAAATAAAATAAAGGACAAAGGACTTCAGAGCAACGACATACAGCGTGTCTAGAATATCTACTTTAAGTACCCTTCGGTGACATTAAAGCATATACATGGCGGGACAGGTGTGGCTACATGGAGTTACCTCTACCTTCTCCATTCTATTGGTGTGGTGAACGTTCTGGCACAAAATGGTTGCCGTGCATCACCCAAGCGGGTGCCACAAAATGGTGGCGGATGAGGAGAGTTTCCCCCTTTACTATGTAAAGCGCTCTGAGTACCTCAGCTGGTAGAAAGGAGATATATATATATATACAGGGTATATGTATAAATCCAATCCACCTGTACATTTACGTCATTTAGCAGACGCTCTTATCCAGAGCGACTTACAAATTGGTGCATTCATCTTATGATAGCCAGTGGGATAACCACTTTACAATAAAAAAAAATCTAATTTTTTTATTCCTAATTTTAAGAGTATATTTATAATTTTCTTATGTTTTATATATATATTTTCTGTATTTTTATGTGTATTTTTTTTCAAACATTTGTTTATCTTTTTACTTTTTTCTCTTGTTTATATATTTTTGTTTTCTTTTTTTCTTTTTCTTTTTTCTTATTATTTTATTTATTTATTTTATGTTGGGGGGGGTAAGGGGGGGGTAGAAAGATTACTTTTATACTATCCCAGGTATTCCTTAAAGAGGTGGGGTTTCAAGTGTCTCCGGAAGGTGGTCAGTGACTCCGCTGTCCTGGCGTCGTGAGGGAGCTTGTTCCACCATTGGGTTGCCAGAGCAGCGAACAGTTTTGACTGGGCTGAGCGGGAACTGTGCTTCCGCAGAGGTAGGGGCACCAGCAGGCCAGAGGTGGAAGAACGCAATGCCCTCGTTTGGGTGTAGGGACTGATCAGAGCCTGAATATAAGGAGGTGCCGTTCTTTTCACAGCTCCGTAGGCAAGCACCATGGTCTTGTAGTAGATGCGAGCTTCAACTGGAAGCCAGTGGAGTGTGCGGAGGAGCGGGGTGACGTGAGAGAACTTGGGAAGGTTGAACACCAGACGGGCTGGGAAAATCTCTACCGCCAAGGGTGTAATGTCCTTAGAAGGAGGTGTAATATACTTAGAAAGAGGTGTAAAATCCTTAGAAGGGGGTGTAATGTCATTAGAAGGAGGTGTAATGTCCTTAGAAGGGGGTGTAATGTCCTTAGAAGGGGGTGTAATGTCCTTAGAAGGAGGTGTAATGTCCTTAGAAAGAGATGTAACATCCTTAGAAAGAGTTGTAATGTCCTTAGAAAGAGGTGTAATGTCATTAGAAAGAGATGTAACGTCCTTAGAAAGAGTTGTAATGTCCTTAGAAAGAGGTTTAATGTCATTAGAAAGAGATGTAACGTCCTTAGAAGGAGGTGGAACGTCCTTAGAAGGGGGTGTAATGTCCTTAGAAAGAGTTGTAATGTCCTTAGAAAGAGGTGTAACATCCTTAGAAAGATGTTAACTTCCTTAGAAAGAGGTGTAATGTCCTTAGAAAGAGATGTAACGTCCTTAGAAAGATGTTAACTTCCTTAGAAAGAGGTGTAATGTCCTTAGAAAGAGGTGTAAAATCCTTAGAAGGGGGTGTAATGTCATTAGAAGGAGGTGTAATGTCCTTAGAAGGGGGTGTAATGTCCTTAGAAGGGGGTGTAATGTCCTTAGAAGGGGGTGTAATGTCCTTAGAAGGGGGTGTAATGTCCTTAGAAGGGGGTGTAATGTCCTTAGAAAAGAGCTAACGATTTCATTTCAGACATTTGGATACAAAAGACATCCAGTCCGGTAGGATAAGTGCCCAGCTTTGTCCTCTGAGTTCTACAGTCATGGTGACAATGACACCTGGAGAGGGTCGGGCCTTCTGTCTGAACATGGCTTTAAACAAGTCTGACAAGCCCAGACTGTTGAAGTTGTCTGGGGTTATGAGGTCTTTTAATAATTCTAATGCAATCTCTGTAAAATATGTCTTTGCTGTATTGTGTTCAGCCCTAACATGATAGACAGCAGGAGAGAAAGGGGGAAAAGGAGAGATAGGGAGGGAGGGAGGGAGGGAGGGAGGGAGGGAGGGAGAGCCGTGCGACAGACAAGACAACACCGTGACAGAGGATTTTATCCCTGTCACGGTGTTGTCTTGTCTGTCGCACGGCTCTCTCTCCCTCCCAGAGGATTTTATCCCTGTCACTCACAGGCTCACAGATAAGATATGTTTAGTTCCAAAAGAAATTCCATCAATTTTCCTCAGGAAAGAGAGACAAGCCTGGATGTTGTAGTATCTTCTAATCCGACAGACAGTTTGGTATATAAATATTATAACAGACAAAAGGGAAATGGAGGCGTGTTAGAGAGGCTTTGTTAGTAAAAAAAAAAAAAGGGATAAGCTCCTTTAATGCTGAATATCAGTCGGGACGGAGATTCATTAAATGGATGAGGGGCGGACAAATGTTATAAGCATTTAACTGATCTAATCAACCACGACTTAATGTCACAATAGCTGATGTGGATGCGGTGTAGGAGTCAGGCGCAGGACACAGAGGCTCAGTCAAAACGACTTTACTTAAGACTGAATAGCGAACAAAAGCAAACGGCCTCGAAAACACAGGAGGCAAAACGACTAGAATCACTACTCTCGGCGGCTCTGACTTAGAATATGTGGACAACCACAAATACCTAGGTGTCTGGTTAGACTGTAAACTCTCCTTCCAGACTCACATTAAGCATCTCCAATCCAAAGTTACATCTAGAATCAGCTTCCTATTTCGCAACAAAGCCTCCTTCACTCATGCTGCCAAACATGCCCTCGTAAAACTGACTATCCTACCGATCCTTGACTTTGGCGATGTCATTTACAAAATAGCTTCCGACACTCTACTCAGCAAATTGGATGTAGTCTATCACAGTGCCATCCGTTTTGTCACCAAAGCCCCATATACTACCCACCATTGTGACCTGTACGCTCTTGTTGGCTGGTCCTCACTACATATTCGTCACCAAACCCACTGGCTCCAGGTCATCTATAAATCACTGCTAGGCAAATCCCTGCCTTATCTTAGCTCATTGGTCACCATAGCAACACCCACCCGTAATATGCGTTCCAGCAGGTATATCTCACTGGTCATCCCCAAAGCCAACACCTCCTTTGGTTGCCTTTCCTTCCAGTTCTCTGCTGCCAATGACTGGAATGAACTGCAAAAATCTCTGAAGCTGGAGACTCTTATCTCCCTCACTATCTTTAAGCATCAGTTGTCAGAGCAGCTTACCGATCACTGCACCTGTACACAGCCCGTCTGTAATTAGCCCACCCAGCTACCTCATCCCCATATTGTTATTTACATTGTTATTTATTTTGCTCATTTGCACCCCAGTATCTCTATTTTCACATCATCTTCTGCACATCTATCACTCCAGTGTTAATTATTTTGCACTATGGCCTATTTATTGCCTTACCTCCATAACTTACTACATTTGCACACACTGTATATAGATTTTCTATTGTGTTATTGACTGTACGTTTTGTTTATTCCATATGTAACTCTGTGTTGTTGTTTTTATCGCACTGCTTTGCTTTATCTTGGCCAGGTCGCAGTTGTAAATGAGAAATTGTTCTCAACTGGCTTACCTGGTTAAATAAAGGTGAAATAAAAATCAATAAAAAATTACAGCACTGCAACCCTCTATATTACAGCACTGGAATCCTCTATATTACAGCACTGGAACCCTCTATATTACAGCACTGGAAACCTCTATATTACAGCACTGGAATCCTCTATATTACAGCACTGGAACCCTCTATATTACAGCACTGCAACCCTCTATATTACAGCACTGGAACCCTCTATATTACAGCACTGCAACCCTCTATATTACAGCACTGGAACCCTCTATATTACAGCACTGCAACCCTCTATATTACAGCACTGGAACCCTCTATATTACAGCACTGGAATCCTCTATATTACAGCACTGCAACCCTCTATATTACAGCACTGGAACCCTCTATATTACAGCACTGGAATCCTCTATATTACAGCACTGGAACCCTCTATATTACAGCACTGGAACCCTCTATATTACAGCACTGCAACCCTCTATATTACAGCACATATTACAGGGAGGAGAGGGGAGGAACCGTCAGAGAGAGAGAGAGAGAGAGAGAGAGAGAGAGAGAGAGAGAGAGAGAGAGAGAGAGAGAGAGAGAGAGAGAGAGAGAGAGAGAGAGAGAGGATGGCCACAGAGGCAATTGGGTGCAGATAAGCTGTGCTAAGGAGCATCGTTCAAAGAGAGGGAGGTGGAAGATAGTCAAAGACACAGAGACACAGAGCTCCACCTCCACAGAGCGGGAGAGAAAATAACAAAATAGAAAAATACATTTACATACCACAGTGTCTGTCTGTCTGTCTGCCTGTCTGCCTGCCTGTCTGCCTGTCTGCCTGCCTGTCTGCCCGTCTGCCCGTCTGTCCATCTGCCCGTCTGTCTGTCTGTCTGCCTCTCTGTCCGTCTGTCTTTCCGCCTGTCTGCTTGTCCGCCTGTCTGTCTCTCTGCCTGTCTGTCTGTCTGTCTGTCTGTCTGTCTGTCTGTCTGTCTGTCTGCCTCTCTGTCTGTCTGCCTGTCTGCCTGTCTGTCTCTCTGCCTGTCTGTCTGTCTGTCTGTCTGCCTGTCTGTCTGTCTCTCTGCCTGTCTGTCTGCCTGCCTGCCTGCCTGCCTGTCTGCCTGTCTGCCTGTCTGCCTGTCTGTCTGCCTGTCTGCCTGTCTGCCTGTATGTCTGTCTGCCTGTCTGTCTGCCTGTCTGTCTGTCTGTCTGCCTGTCTGCCTGCCTGTCTGTCTGCCTGCCTGTCTGCCTGTCTGTCTGTCTGCCTGTCTGTCTCTCTGCCTGTCTGTCTGTCTGTCTGTCTGCCTGTCTGTCTGTCTGCCTGCCTGTCTGTCTGTCTGTCTGTCTGTCTGTCTGTCTGTCTGTCTGCCTGTCTGTCTCTCTGCCTGTCTGTCTGTCTGCCTGTCTCTCTGTCTGTCTGCCTGTCTGTCTGCCTGTCTGTCTGTCTCTCTGTCTCTCTGCCTGTCTGCCTGCCTGTCTGTCTGCCTGTCTGCCTGTCTGCCTGTCAGTCTGTCTGCCTGTCTGCCTGTCTGCCTGTCTGTCTGCCTGTCTGCCTGTCTGCCTGTCTGCCTGTCTGCCTGTCTGACTGTCTGACTGTGTGTCTGTGTGACTGCCTGGCCAGCTACTGCTCCCTCTGCAATGACGTGCAAAGAATGTCTGCAGACAGGTCCACTATATGGGTGGTCTGCGGGTCAGAGGAGACTGTACCATACTGAAGGTCAGAGGAGCAGGGGCTGTATATACACTACGTTACCAAAAGTATGTGGACACCTGCTTGTCAAACATCTCATTTGAAAATCATGGCCATTAATATGGAGTTAGTCTCCCCTTTCCTGCTATAACAGCCTCCACTCTTCTGGGAAGGCTTTCCACTAGATGTTGGAACATTGCTGCGGGGACTTGCTTCCATTCAGCCACAATAGTATTTGTGAGGTCAGGCACTGATTTGGGGCGATTAGGCCTGGCTCAGAGTCGGCTTTCCAATTAATCCCAAAGGTGTTTGATGGGGTTGAGGTCAGGGCTATGGACAGGCCAGTCAAGTTCTTCCACACCGATCTCGACAAACCATTTTTCTATGGACCTCGCTTTGTGCATGGGGGCATTGTCATGCTGAAACAGGAAAGGGCCTTCCCCAAACTCTTGCCACAAAGTTGGATGCTTGGCATTGCACATGGTGATCTTGTGCTTTTGTGTGGCTGCTCGTCAATGGAAACCCATTTAATGAAGCTCCCAACAAACAGTTATTGTGCTGACGTTGCTTCGAGAGGCAGTTTGGAACTTGGGAGTCATTGTTGCAACCGAGGACAGACGGTTTTTACGCGCTACACGCTTCAGCACTCGGCGGTCCCGTTCTGTGAGCTTGTGTGGCCTGCCACTTCACGGCTGAGCCGTTGTTGCTCCAAGACGTTTTCCACTTGACAATAACAGCACTTACAGTTGACCGGGGCAGCTCTAGCAGGGCAGAAATTTCACGAACTGACTTGTAGGAAAGGTGGCATCCTATGACGGTGCCACGTTGAAAGGCAATGAGCTCTTCAGAAAGGACATTCTTCTGCCAGTGTTTGTCTATGGAGATTGCATGGCTGTGTGCTCGATTTTATGCACCTGTCAGCAACGCGTGTGGCTGAAATAGCCGAATCCACTAATTTGAAGGGTTGTCCACATACTTTTGTATACAGTACCAGTCAAAAGTTTGGGTTTTTCTTTATTTTTACTATTTTCCACATTGTAGAATAATAGTGAAGACATCAAAACTATGAAATAGCACATATGGAATCATGTAGTAACCACAAAAACAAATCAAACTATATTTAATATTTGAGATTCTTCAATGTAGCCACCCTTTGCCTTGATGACAGCTTTGCACACTCTTGGAATTATCTCAACCAGCTTCATGAGGTAGTCACCTGGAATGCTTTTCAATTAACAAGTGTGACTTGTTAAAAGTTAATTTGTGGAATTTCTTTCCTTCTTAATGTATTTGAGCCAATCAGTTGTGTTGTGACAAGGTAGGAGGGTATACAGAAGATAGCCCTATTTGGTAAAAGACCAAGTCCATATTATGGCAAGAACAGCTCAAATAAGCAAAGAGAAACTACAGTCCATCATTACTTTAAGACATGAAGGTCAGTCAAAACGGACTAATTCAAGAACTTTGAAAGTTTCTTCAAGTGCAGTCGTAAAAACCATCAAGCGCTATGATGAAACTGGCTCTCATGAGGACCGCCACAGGAAAGGAAGACCCAGAGTTACCTCTGCTGCAGAGGATAAGTTCACCTCAGATTGCAGCCCAAATAAAATACTTCACAGAGTTCAAGTAACAGACACATCTCAACATCAACTGTTCAGAGGAGACGGCATGAATCAGGCCTTCATGGTCGAATTGCTGCAAAGAAACCACTACTAAAGGACTCCAATAATAAGAAGAGACTTGCTTGGGCCAAGAAACACGAGCAATGGACATTAGACCGGTGGAAATCTGTCCTTTCGTCTGATGAGTCCAAATTTGAGATTTTTGGTTGCAACCGCCGTGTCTTTGTGAGACGCAGAGTAGGTGAACGGATGATCTCGACATGTGTGGTTCCCACCGTGAAGCATGGAGGAGGAGGTGTGATGGTGTGGGGGTGCTTTGCTGGTGACACTGTCAGTGATTTATTTAGAATTCAAGGCACACTTAACCAGCATGGCTACCACAGCATTCTGCAGCGATACGCCATCCCATCTGGTTTGCGCTTAGTGGGACTATCATTTGTTTTTCAACAGGACAACGACCCATGCCGTCTGGGCTCGCAATGCTGCCGGCCCAGATGGCATCCCTAGCCACATCCTCAGTGCATGTGCAGACCAGCTGGCTGGTGGGTTTACAGACATATTCAATCTCTCCCTTTCCCAGTCTGCTGTTCCCACATGCTTCAATATGGCCACCATTGTTCCTGTAACCAAGAAAGCAAAGGTAACTGAAGTAAATGACTATCGCCCCGTAGCACTCACTTCTGTCATCATGGTGCTTTGAGAGACTAGTCAAGGATCATATCACCTCTACCTTACCTGCCACCCTAGACCCATTTTAATTTGCATACCACCCCAATAGATCCACAGACGATGCAGTCGCCATCACACTGCACACTGCGCTATCCCATCTGAACAAGAGGAATACCTATATAAGAATGCTGTTCATTGACGATAGCATAGCATTCAACACCATAGTACCCTCCAAGCTCATCATTAAGCTCTGGGTCCTGGACTTCCTGACGGGCCGCCCCCAGGTGGTGGAGGTAGGAAACAACATCTCCACTTCGCTGATCCTCAACACTAGGGCCCCACAAGGGTGCATGCTCAGCCCCCTCCTGTACTCCCTGTTCACCCATGACTGCGTGGCCAAGCACGCCTCCAACTCAATCATCAAGTTTGCAGACGACACAACAGTAGTAGGCTTGATTACCAACAATGACAAGACCGCCTACAGGGAGGAGGTGAGGGCTCTGGAAGTGTGGTGCCAGGAAAATAACCTCTCACTCAACGTTAACTAAACAAAGGAGATGATCGTGGATTTCAGGAAACAGCAGAGGGTGCACCCCCCTATCCACATCGACGGGACCGCAGTGGAGAAGGTGGAAAGCTTCAAGTTCTTTGGCATACACATCACCGACAAACTGAAATGGTCCACCCACACCAACAGTGTGGTGAAGAAGGCGCAACAGCGCCCCTTCAACCTCAGGAGGCTGAAGAAATTTGGCTTGGCACCTAACACCCTCACAAACTTTTACAGATGCACAATTGAGAGTATCCTGTCGGGCTGTATCACCGCCTGGTATGGCAACTGCACCGCCCGCAACCACAGGGCTCTCCAGAGGGTGGTGCGGTCTGCCGAACGCATTACCGGGGGCAAACTACCCGTCCTCCAGGACACCTACAGCACCCGATGTCACAGGAAGGCCAAAAAGATCATAAAGGACATCAACCACCCGAGCCACTGCCTGTTCACCCCGCTATCATCCAGAAGGCGAGGTCAGTACAGGTGCATCAAAGCTGGGACCGAGAGAATGAAAAACAGCTTCTATCTCAAGGCCATCAGACTGTTAAATAGCCATCACTAGCACATTAGAGGCTGCTGCTGCCTATTGAAATCACTGGCCACTTTAAGAAATGGAACACTAGTCACTTTAATAATGTTTACATATCTTGCACTACTCATCTCATATGTATCTACTGTATACTAGAATATTCTACTGTATCTCAGTCCATGCCGCTCTGTCATTGCTTGTCCATTTATGTATATATTCTTAAATTCCATTCCTTACTAGATTTGTGTGTATTGGGTATATGTTGTGAAATTGTTAGATATTACTTGTTAGATATTACTGCACTGTTGGAGCTAGAAGCACAAGCATTTCGCTACACCCGCAATAACATCTGCTAAACACGTGTATGTGACAAATAAAATGTGATTTGATTATAAACACACCTCCAGGCTGTGTAAGGGCTATTTGACCAAGAAGGAGAGTGATGGAGTGCTGCATCAGATGACCTGGCCTCCACAATCTCCCGACCTCAACCCAATTGAGATGGTTTGGGATGAGTTGGACCGCAGAGTGAAGGAAAAGCAGCCAACAAGTGCTCAGCATATGTGGGAACTCCTTCAAGACTGTTGGAAAAGCATTCCTCATGAAGCTGGTTGAGAGAATGCCAAGAGTGTGCAAAGCTGTCATCAAGGCAAAGGGTGGCTACTTTGAAGAATCTCAAATGTAAAATATATTTGATTTGTTTAACACTTTTTTAGTTACTACATGATTCCATATGTGTTATTTAATAGTTTTGATGTCTTCACTATTATTCTACAATGTAAAAAAACAGTAAAAAATAAAGAAAAACCCTTGAATGAGTAGGTGTGTCCAAACTTTTGACCGGTAGTGTATATAGTTTACCAAACATCTCAGCCTGTGAGTGCTGGTCTAGGATGAGTTTAGCCTTTTTAGATCACAATGAATAGGATGACTCTTGAGACACTAGATACTTACAGCCCTCTGATGCCCTGTTTCTACCAACCCCACCAGAGGCAGTTCATTGTCTTACCCCCACACCATCACCACAACCACCACAGGCTGAGTCCCAAATGGAACCTTATTCCTTATACAGTGCACCACTTTTGACCAGAGCCCTACGGCTCCAAAACCACCACCTACACAACCCCTGCCTACCACCACCCTATAGACACTACCCTGGATACATGGCCGGTGCCAGGTGTGATTAATGGCTTTGTTAGATTAGTGAATTGATGTTCTCTTCGTCTGGGCTACAGGTGGTAATCACATAGGGGGGGCGTAACAGGACAGGCAGGACTTCCTCACCAAGTAGAAAACGCTCTGATAGCTACATATCCTGCTGGATATATAGATTATATATATATTATATATGGATTATATACAAAGGGTATATAACAAAGTATTGAGAAACGTTTGTTATTGACCAAATACTTATTTTCCACCATAATTTGCAAATAAATTCATTAAAAATCCTACAATGTGATTTTCTGGATTTCTTTTTCTCATTTTGTCTGTCATAGTTGACGTGTACCTATGATGAAAATTACAGGCCTCTCTCATCTTTTTAAGTGGGAGAACTTGCACAATTGGTGGCTGACTAAATACTTTTTTCCCCCCACTGTACATATCCTGCTGTTTGTCTTACTGTTGTTGATGTGGGCATGTTGATGTCATGGTTCCATTGGCAATCATGCTGCACACAGACTCCAGACATCCAAGCAATGATTATGTCAAACTACCTCGGAGAGATGTCATGTTCCATCCCAACAACGTTCCAGGTTGAAAGTCAAATCCGCAGTCAGCTGTTGTACTGGATACTGCAACCACATTGTCCCTACTCTAATCAACTAGTCTTATATAGACCACATTGTCCCTACTCTAATCAACTAGTCTTATATAGACCACATTGTCCCTACTCTAATCAACTAGTCTTATATAGACCACATTGTCCCTACTCTAATCAACTAGTCTTATATAGACCACATTGTCCCTACTCTAATCAACTAGTCTTATATAGACCACATTGTCCCTACTCTAATCAACTAGTCTTATATAGACCACATTGTCCCTACTCTAATCAACTAGTCTTATATAGACCACATTGTCCCTACTCTAATCAACTAGTCTTATATAGACCACATTGTCCCTACTCTAATCAACTAGTCTTATATAGACCACATTGTCCCTACTCTAATCAACTAGTCTTATATAGACCACATTGTCCCTACTCTAATCAACTAGTCTTATATAGACCACATTGTCCCTACTTTAATCAACTAGTCTTATATAGACCACATTGTCCCTACTCTAATCAACTAGTCTTATATAGACCACATTGTCCCTACTCTAATCAACTATTATATGATATAGACCACATTGTCCCTACTCTAATCAACTACTATATTATATAGATAACAATCCAAACCAATCTGGTTGATGGGAACTAAGAACATGAGCCAAATGGTTGTTTTATCAAAAGGCTCGCTCTCTCTTTCTCTTTCTCTCTCTCTCTCTCTCTCTCTCTCTCTCTCTCTCTCTCTCTCTCTCTCTCTCTCTCTCTCTCTCTCTCTCCCTCCCTCCCTCCCTCCCTCCCTCCCTCCCTCCCTCCCTCCCTCCCTCTTCTCATAGTGTGCTGAGCTGTAGAGTAGTGTGTTTTATAGTCCTCACAGCACTAATGCTCTCTGCATTGATGTCACAGTGGAAACCTGGTCTGGATCAACAGGCCGGATCAGGAGCAGGATCAGGAGCAGCTCTGACTGTTGTTATCAGGTGTCCTTCCTCCCTCCCTCCCTCCCTCTCTGTTCTCCTCTGTGTTATCTCTTTATTTTCTGGCTCTCTAATTCCCCCCCTCTCTCTCCATCCCTCTCCCCCTCTCTCCATCCCTCTCCCCCTCTCTCCATCCCTTTCCCCCTCTCTCCATCCCTCTCCCCCTCTCTCCATCCCTCTCCCTCTCCCTCTCCCTCTCCCCCTCTCTCCATCCCTCTCCCCCTCTGTCCATCCCTCCCCCTCTCTTCCCCTCTCCCTCCCTCTCCCCCTCCCCCTCCCTCTCCCTCTCTCCATCCCTCTCCCCCTCTCTCCATCCCTCTCCCCATCTCTCCATCCCTCTCCCCCTCCCTCTCCCCCTCTCTCCATCCCTCTCCCCCTCTCTCCATCCCTCTCCCCCTCTCTCCATCCCTCTCCCCCTCCCTCTCCCCCTCTCTCCATCCCTCTCCCCCCTCTCTCCATCCCTCTCCCTTCCCTCTCCCCCTCTCTCCATCCCTCTCCCCCTCTCTCCATCCCTCTCCCCCTCTGTCCATCCCTCTCCCCCTCTCTCCATCCCACCCCCCTCTCCATCCCACTCCCCCTCCCTCTCCCCCTCTGTCCATCCCACTCCCCCTCTCTTCCCCTCTCCCCCTCCCTCTCCCCCTCTCCCCCTCCCTCTCCCCCTCTCTCCATCCCTCTCCCCCTCTCTCCATCCCTCTCCCCCTCCCTCTCCCCCTCTCTCCCTCCCTCTCCCCCTCTCTCCATCCCTCTCCCCCCTCTCTCCATCCCTCTCCCTCTCCCTCTCCCTCTCCCCCTCTCTCCATCCCTCTCCCCCTCTGTCCATCCCACTCCCCCTCTCTCCCTCTCCCCCTCCCTCTCCCCCTCCCCCTCCCTCTCCCCCTCTCTCCATCCCTCTCCCCCTCTCTCCATCCCTCTCCCCCTCCCTCTCCCCCTCTCTCCATCCCTCTCCCCCTCTCTC
The DNA here is from genome assembly GCF_020615455.1 of Coregonus clupeaformis. Taxonomy (NCBI): domain Eukaryota; kingdom Metazoa; phylum Chordata; class Actinopteri; order Salmoniformes; family Salmonidae; genus Coregonus; species Coregonus clupeaformis. The sequence goes on from NW_025533621.1 coordinate 611,256, forward strand.
CATCCCTCTCCCCCTCTCTCCATCCCTCTCCCCCTCCCTCTCCCCCTCTCTCCATCCCTCTCCCCCTCTCTCCATCCCTCTCCCCTTCCCTCTCCCCTCTCCATCCCTCTCCCCATCTCTCCATCCCTCTCCCCCTCTGTCCATCCCTCTCCCCCTCTCTCCATCCCACTCCCCCTCTCTCCATCCCACTCCCCCCCTTTCCCCCTCTGTCCATCCCTCTCCCCCTCTCTCCATCCCTCTCCCTTCCCTCTCCCCCTCTCTCCATCCCTCTCCCCCTCTCTCCATCCCTCTCCCCCTCTGTCCATCCCTCCCCCTCTCTCCATCCCACTCCCCTCTCTCCATCCCACTCCCCTCCCTTTCCCCCCTCTGTCCATCCCTCTCCCCTTCCCTCTCCCCCTCTCTCCATCCCTCTCCCCCTCTGTCCATCCCTCTCCCCCTCCCTCTCCCCCTCTCTCCATCCCACTCCCCCTCTCTCCATCCCTCTCCCCCTCCCTTTCCCCCCTCTGTCCATCCCACTCCCCCTCTCTCCATCCCTCTCCCCCTCCCTCTCCCCCTCTCTCCATCCCTCCCCCTCTCTCCATCCCTCTCCCCCTCCCTCTCCCCCACTCTCCATCCCTCTCCCCTCTCCCCCTCTCTCCATCCCTCTCCCCCTCTCTCCATCCCTCTCCCCCTCTCTCCTCCCCTCTCCCCCTCCCTCCATCCCTCTCCCTCTCTCCATCCCTCTCCCCCTCTCTCCATCCCTCTCCCCCCTCTCTCCAATCTCTCCCCCTCTCTCCATCCCTCTCCCCCTCTCTCCATCCCTCTCCCCCTCCCTCTCCATCCCTCTCCCCCTCTCTCATCCCTCTCCCCCCTCTCTCCTCCCTCTCCCCCTCTCTCCATCCCTCTCCCCCTCCCTCTCCCCCCTCTCTCATCCCTCTCCCCCTCTCTCCATCCCGCTCCCCCTCTCTCCATCCCTCTCCCCCTCTCTCCTCCCTCTCCCCCTCCCTCCATCCCTCTCCCCCTCTCTCCTTCCCTCTCCCCCTCTCTCCATCCCTCTCCCCCTCTCCCCCTCTCTCCATCCCTCTCCCCTCTCTCTCCTCCCTCTCCCCCTCTCCTCCATCCCTCTCCCCCTCTCTCCATCCCTCTCCCCCTCCCTCTCCCCCTCCCTCCATCCCTCTCCCCCTCTCTCCATCCCTCTCCCCCTCTCTCCATCCCTCTCCCCCTCTCTCCATCCCTCTCCCCCCTCTCTCCATCCCTCTCCCCCTCTCCCTCTATTTCTTCCTCTGATTCGCTCTCTATCTCTCTCCCTCTATCTATCATGTTTTTTCTCCCTCCATCCCTCCCTCTGTTGGGTGCATGTGTTGGATCTGTTGGAGTGTGACAGGCAGCTCAGCCTCCAGCAGACATGCCAGCATTTAAAATGTGGCTGCCAGCAAGGCTGGGAGAGAGGGAGGAGAGGGAGAGAGAGAGAGTGTGTGATTGCTTGTGCACATTTGTTTGTGCACATTTGTAGTGTTGGGTAGTCTTGTGTAGTCTTGGGTAGCTTGGGTAGTCTTGGGTAGCCTGGCTAGTCTTGGGTAGTATTGGGTAGCTTGGGTAGTCATGGGTAGTCTTGGGTATCTTGGGAAGTATTGGGTAGCTTGGATAGTATTGGGTAGTCTTGGGTAGCTTGTGTGTCTTGGGTAGTCTTGGGTAGCTTGGGTAGTCATGGGAAGCTTGGTTAGTCTTGGGTAGTCTTGGGTAGCTTGGGTAGAATTGGGTATTGTTGGGTAGATTGAGAAGTCTTGGGCAGCTAGGGTAGTCTTGGGTAGTCTTGGGTAGCTTGGGTAGTCTTGGGTAGCTTGGGTAGTCTTGGGTAGTCTTAGGTAGTCTTGGGTAGCTTGGGTAGTCTTGGGTAGCTTGGGTAGTATTGGGCAGCTTGGGTAGTTTTGGGCAGCTTGGGTAGTCTTGGGTTGTCTTGGGTAGCTTGGGTAGTCTTGGGTAGCTTGGGTATTTTATTTGAAACCCAACACACTGGTTCTGTACAGAACATGCTCTGGTACTGTATTAAGTGTCTTCATTTGTTCCCCACAGTTCACTACAAGTCACTCACACGCTCTCACCCTCTCACCTCTCTCTCTCGCCCTTCAATTCCCCCAATATAATTAACACCATGTGTAGATCGAATCAACACAATCAACACTCTCAAGAATGAGAGGACCATCAAGCAGTCTTTTGTGTGTCCATCACCACGTCCCCGCCTCTCTGTATCACTCCTAATAAAGCCTGTCCCACTCCTAGCTCTATTACCCTTTGTTACTGGGTGAGACATGAGGGGGAAGGTGCTGGGGGGTTACTGGGTGACAGGAGTCAGGAGAGACTGGAGGGGTTGATATGAGAAGGAGAGGGGTGGGGTGGTTCTGGGGGCTGGGGAAATAGAAAGCCTGGCATCACTAGGGCCAACTCGCGGGTACTCCCCCCCCCTCACCCGATCCCACGGGTTCATGGGAACAGCTGATCGGCTTATGGAGCCTGCTGGGGGCCACGGCAGGGGGGGGGGCGTGGTTGTTTGCCAGGGGTTCCCGTGGCGACGGTAACCGGGGGATTCTGACTCCAACTGTCAGTCTGACTTTCTCTAGCTGCTCTGATTGTTTTCTCTTGGTTCTGTGAGACTTTGTCTGCATGGGCCCTGGTCAAAAGTAATGCACTGTATAGGGAATAGACCTTGAGTTTCTCAGTCCTCTGTGCCTGCTGTTCCCTGCTAAGGCCCAGGGGAGGCCCTCACATTGTTTGAGCAGTGATTCAGAAAGAGAAGGAAGGTAAATTGGGGAATCTCTCCTCTAGGATCATCTATAGCTTCCCAGACACAGATGAAGACTGTAACAGTGCTGGAGTCCCACTGGGCTTTTTAATTGGTAACACTTTTCCTTCCGGTTGAAATACTTCCTTAATAAAACATTCCTCATTAAATGGATGGAAACTGCTACAGCTGACTGATGTGGAAGTGATTTAAAGAATAACTTTGTATGACGAGAGGGTTGAGAGAAAGGGGGTAACAGAGCCTTAAGCAGGGTAACACTCTCCCACCCCCTTGCATTTACTGAAAGAGACAGAAAAAACAACCAGCACAGCCATAAAAATGTATTCCTCCAACTTCCCCACATTTGGCAACCTGATCAAATCTGAATCTGTCTCCATAATTCAACTAATAACAACACCAGATCCCACAGACAGACAGACCAACCCTCTGTATCGTACATTTTACATTTACATTTTAGTCATTTAGCAGACGCTCTTATCCAGAGCGACTTACATGAGCAATTAGGGTTAAGTGCCTTGCTCAAGGGCACATCGACAGATTTTTCACCTAGTCGGCTCGGGGATTAGAACCAGCGACCTTTCGGTTACTGGCACAACGCTCTTACCCACTAAGCTACCTGCAGCAGTGAGGTCGTACGGCACTAGTACCACAGGAGAAGTCCTACCTCACCATGTCGGAGTACACCACACACACACACAGCGGTACCTCAGCATGTCGGAGCACACTGCTACCGTCTGAGAATACCAGAGGGAGACCGTCTAATTGAATTGAGTCCAACAAGATATTTGGAGAACAGACAGTGTGTGTGATGCAAGGAGACAGGACAGGTCTGCTCTCTCATATGTTACCCAGCGTGAACGGCGGCAGACGCCATTCCAGCTGTGAGGTCAGGTGTTGGGAGGGAACGGGGAGCGGGGTGCTGTATCTACGAGAGGAAGGGAATGGGGTGCTGTATCTACGACAGGAAGGGAACGGGGTGCTGTATCTACGACAGGAAGGGAACGGGGTGCTGTATCTATGAAAGGAAGGGAACGGGGCGCTGGGTGCTGGGTGCTGTATATACAAAAGGAAAGGGAACGGGACGCTTTATCTACGACAGGATCTAGGATCTAGGATGGTAAGGGAACGGGGTACTGGGCGATGCATCTATGACAGGAAGGAAACGGGTGCTGTATGTACAAAAGGAAGAGAACGGGGCGTTGTATCTATGAAAGGAAGGGAACGGGGCACTTTATCTAAGACTGGAAAGGGAACGGGGCGCTAGGCGCTGCATCTACGACAGGAAGGTAACGTGGAGCTGTATTTACGACAGGAAGGAAACGGGGTGCTGTATCTACAAAAGGAAATGGGAATGAGACGCTGCATCTACAACAGGAAGGTAACGGGGTGCTGTATCTATGACAGGAAGGGAACGTGGTGCTGTATCTACAACAGGAAGGGAACGGGATGCTGTATCTACAACAGGAAAGGAACGGGATGCTGTATTTACAACAGGAAGGGAATGGGGCGCTGTATCTATGAATGGAAGGGAACGGGGCACTGGGTGCTGTATCTACAACAGGAAAGGAACGGGACGCTGTATCTACAACAGGAAGCGAACAGGGTGCTGTATCTATGAGAGGGAGGGAACAGGGCGCTGTATCTACGACAGCAAGGGAACGGGGCGCTGCATCTACGATGGAAAGGGAATGTGGTGCTGTATCTACGACAGGAAGGGAACGGGGTGCTGTATCTACGACAGGAAGGGAACGTGGTGCTGTATCTACGACAGGAAGGGAACGTGGTGCTGTATCTACGACAGGAAGGGAACGTGGTGCTGTATCTACGACAGGAAGGGAACGTGGTGCTGTATCTACGGCAGAAAGGGAACGGGGTGCTGTTTCTGTGACAGGAAGGGAACAGGGTTCTGTATCTACGACAGGAAGGGAACGTGGTGCTGTATCTACGACAGTAAGGTAATGAGGTGCTGTATCTACGACAGGAAGGGAACGGGGTGCTGTATCTACTACAGGAAGGGAACGGGGTGCTGTATCTACTACAGGAAGGGAACGAGGTGCTGTATCTACGACAGGAAGTGAACGAGGTGCTGTATCTACGGCAGGAAGGGAACGAGGTGCTGTATCTACTACAGGAAGGGAACGGGGTGCTGTATCTACAACAGGAAAGGAACGGGACACTGTATTTACAACAGGAAAGGAATGGGGTGCTGTCTCTACGACAGGAGGGGAACGTGGTGCTGTATCTATGACGAGAATGGAACGGGGCAGGGATGTACTATTACTGAACTTCAAATCCCAGTGCAGGAAGACACTACACTCTAAGATGACACTAATCTGGATATCTGAAATTCTCCACTGCAGGATTTAGGATAGGGGGATGGGTTAAGGGGGAGGGGGGATAAAGCCTTAAATGCACAGTAGGGGACAGATGTACCAATGTCTCCTTTTGCTTCTACATACAGTATAGTGTACACATCAATGGACCCCAGATTCCGAGAACATGGTTCAGACCCAGAATGCTAACCAGAGTCCGAATATACCCAAACAGACTGGAGTTGAACAGATTGGAGTTGAACAGATAGGAGTTGAACAGATTGGAGTTGAACAGATTGGAGTTGAACAGATTGGAGTTGAACAGATTGGAGTTGAACAGATAGGAGTTGAACAGATAGGAGTTGAACAGATAGGAGTTGAACAGATTGGAGTTGAACAGATTGGAGTTGAACAGATAGGAGTTGAACAGATTGGAGTTGAACAGATTGGAGTTGAACAGATTGGAGTTGAACAGATAGGAGTTGAACAGATTGGAGTTGAACAAATTGGAGTTGAACAGATTGGAGTTGAACAGATTGGAGTTGAACAGATTGGAGTTGATCAGATAGGAGTTGAACAGATAGGAATTTGTGGTGCTATGACTCAACTCTGACCCTGACTCAAAACATAATTTCACAAATGCTAATTTTGCCCTTATCTGTTGAATAACAACTTTGTGTGTGAGTCTGAAAAAAATCAACAACATCACTGAGTCATTGCTGCATCCTCCCGTTGACATTTCTATTTCTATGGGGCAGCCGAAGACGCTGTGTCACAGACAAACAATCATATGGTGCCCATATTAGGAAATCCATCTAGTCACAAGGAGTTGGTGTCACATTGACTTCAGGCTGGCGAGGGTGAGGAGGAGGAATGGAGGAGTGGAGAGTGAGGGGTGGAGAGTGAGGTGGAGGAATGGAGGAGTGGAGAGTGAGGGGTGGAGAGTGAGGTGGAGGAATGGAGGAGTGGAGAGTGAGGGGTGGAGAGGGGAGGGTGAGGAGGAGAATTGGAGGAGTGGAGAGTGAGGGGTGGAGAGTGAGGTGGAGGAATGGAGGAGTGGAGAGTGAGGGGTGGAGAGTGAGGTGGAGGAATGGAGGAGTGGAGGGGAGGAAGGATGGAGAGGAAAGGTTGGTGTGTGTTGGTGTGTATTGGTG
>NW_025533621.1:622500-629458 GCF_020615455.1 Coregonus clupeaformis
AGAGAGAGAGAGAGAGAGAGAAAGATGGAGAGAGAGGAAGAGAGAGAGAGAGAGAAAGAGGAGGGAGGGAGAAAGAGAGAAAGATGGAGAGAGAGTGATAGAGAGAGAGCAGAGAGAGAGAGAGAGAGAGAGAGAGAGAGAGAGAGAGAGAGAGAGAGAGAGAGAGAGAGAGAGAGAGAGAGAGAGAGAGAGAGGGAGGGGTGAGGGGGAAAGATGGAGAGGAGAGAGAGAAAGAAAGAGAGAGAGAGAGAGAGAGAGAGAGAGAGAGAGAGAGAGAGAGAGAGGGAGGGGGTGAGGGAAAGATGGGAGAGAGAGAAAGACAGAGAGAGAGAGAGAGAGAGAGAGAGAGAGAGAGAGAGAGAGAGAGAGAGAGAGAGAGGGGGGTGAGGGAAAGATGGAGAGTGAGAGAAAGACAGAGAGAGAGAGAGAGAGAGAGAGAGAGAGAGAGAGAGAGAGAGAGAGAGAGAGAGTGAATCCGGTGAGTAAAAGAGAGAGAGGATCACTTAAGAAATAGTAGGTAACAGACTTTAAGTTTGGAGTGTGTGCGTGGTACCCGTGGGACAGAATAAAGTAAGCCCCATCCCCCTGGACTCTGTTTACTCTGCAGGCTTAGTGTTGGTGGAGTGTGTGTGGTGGGAAGTGAGTGTGAGTGTGTGAATGTGTGGGAGTGTTTATGTGTGTGTGTGCTTGGTGTGTGTGTGTGTTTCGGGGGGGTGTGTGGGGAAGTGGGTTGATAGACAAGGGAGCAGGCAAATACCCCCAACCCCCTGCGCTACCCACACAGAGACACAAACACACACCCCTGCACTCTCACCACACAGAGACACAAACATCACAACCCTGCATACCCCATCACAAAGTATTTCCAACAATATGACAAGACTTCCTCAGACACACTATGGCAGTGGGACTTCTCAGACACACTGTGGAAGGTAGGACTTCTCAGACACACTGTGACAGGGACTCAGACACACAGACATAGATTTAACACACTGGAGTCAGACCTCAGAACAGGACAGTAGACTTCCTCAGACACACTGTGGCAGCTGAGACTTCCTCAGACACACTGTGGCAGTCAGATTTCCTCAGACACACTGCTGACAGTCAGACTTCCTCAGACACACTGGGACAGTCGAGACTCGAGACACACTGTGAAAGGGAGTGAGACATGTTATGATGCTACGGCCCGCATTTCCAGAAAATCATCTGTCTCCGAGGGATGGACATGTGGCAATAAACAGAGAATTTATAAAAAACAATCGATGATGAATCCTCCTGGGGATAAGCACTGAGCTCCTCTGAATCACTGGTAGAACACATCTGTCAGATTGGGAACAAGCTAGGGATATTACTATGGTAAATAACAAAATAAGATGTATTTTCACAGAACAATAAGTGTAGTGGTAGCTGCAAAATGTACAGCGTATACACATGTGCACATGTTAAATCTATTCAGTGTAAAAAGTAAATCACTTATGTTAAATCTACTATATAAATTCTAAAAATACTGTAAATCTACTATTCAGTGTAAACAGTAGAATCTATATACACCGCTTAAATTAATACACCTGTTAAATCTAGATTAGGTAAAATAAAGACACATTACTAATTAAATCTGTATTCAGTGAAAATCTGTTAAATCTACTTACACTATAAATCTATATACACTGTTAAAATTACTATACTCCTGTTAAATCTATTATACTGCTACAATCTACTATCTCAGTGTAAACATGTTAAATCTATATACACCTGTAAAATATATAACTTTATATTAGTAAACATGTTAAATCTACTATACACCTGTTAAATCTACTATACAGTAAACTTACTATATACCTGTTAACCTGATATACTCCTGTTAAATCTTATATACTCTGTTAAATCTAATATTCAGCGTAAGACATGTAAAATATATATACACGTTAAATCTACTATTCAGGGTAAACTTGTTAAATCACTATACACCTGTTAAATCTACTATACACCTGTTAGCAATCTATATATCCTGTTAAATTTATATACCTGTTAAATCTCATTACCTGAGGTAAATATGTTAAAAATACATTAGAATCTATATACACTGTTAAAATCTACTATTCATGTAAAATGTAAATCTATATAACCTATATATAAACACCGTTAAACGCACAACAAATAAAGTTCAGAATTTATATTCAGTGTAAACCAGTTAAATATATACACCTGTTAAATCTACTATACACTCTGTTAAATCTACTAATCAGTGTAAACATGTTAAATCTAATATACACCCGTTAAATCTATTTATGTTCCAGTTAAATCTACTATTCAGTGTAAACCTGTTAAATCTATATACACCGTTAAATACTATTCAGTGTAAAAGATAAAATTTAGTATACACCTGTTAAATTTTACTATTCAGTGTAAACATGTTAAATCACTATAAATCTGTTAAATCTACTATTCAGTGTAAATATGTTAAATCTACATAACTGTTAAATCTATATACACCTGTTAAATCTACTATTCAGTGTGTACATGTTAAATCTACTATACACCTGTTAAATCTACTATTCAGGAAAATGTTAAAATCTACTAAACACCTGCTAAATCTAATATACACCGTTAAATTCTAATTCAGTGTAAACATGTTAAATCTAATAACCACCTGTTAAATCTACTATTCAAGTAAAAAGTTTAAATCTATATACACCTGTTAAATCTTACTTATTCAGCAGTAAATATGTTAAATCTACTATACACTCTGATAAATCTACTATATACTCTGTTAAATCTACTATACAGGTAACCTGTTAACTATTACTAATGCCGTTAAATATTCAGGCTGTAAGAACCCCCTATTGGTTAGAACAGACTGGTAATAAATTCTAGTTAGAACAGACTGGTAAAACCCTAGGTTAGAAACAGACTGGTAATAAACCCTAGTGAAAATTGACTGGTATTAACCCTGAGTTGAAACAGAATTTCTGTAATAACTCTAGTTAGAAAAGACTGGTACAACCCTAGTTGGGAAACAGATGAATAACTCCTTAGATAGAACAGACTGGTAATAAATAGTAGTTAGAATACAGACTAGATTAACCCCAAGTTGAACAAGAGGATATAATAGAACAGATAATAACATGTAGAACAGACGGTAATAACCCCCTAGTTAGGAAACAGACTGGGTAATAACCCCTAGATAGAACAGACTGGTAATAACTCTGTAGTAGAATAAGATGAAATAACTCCAGTAAAGTGGTAATGAATCCCTTATTAGAACAGGATTAATAAGGTTTGAGACTGAAAAGAACAGACGGAAAATCTAGTTAGAACAGACTGGGTGATAACCCCCTAGTAGAACAGAGGTAAGAATAGAGAAAGACTGGTAATAACCCTAAAGAGGTAATAACCTATTAGAACAGACTAGTAATAACCCATTAGAACAGACTGGGTAATAACTCCCTAGTTAGAACAGACTGGTAATAACTCCTAGTTAGAACAGACTGGTAATAACCAAGTAAGAGAACAGACTGGTAATAATCGTACATAGACTGGGTAATAACATGAATCGAAGAGACTGGAAAACATAAAAAGGAATGAAACAGACGGAAACTGAAACAGACGGTAAAACTCCCGAAAGACGGAAAAAGGTTGAAATGGTTGGATGGCAATAACTATAGGAACAGACGGTAATAACACCCTGAGTTAGAACAGAGATTGGAATAACCCCTATTGAGAACAGACTGCACAACTCCCTAGTTGTGATGTGAATAACCCCCCTTTAGTTAGGAAAGACTGACAATAAAGTTGAGGTTAGACTTGGAATAATCAGAGGTATCCCAGTTAGAACCAGACTGGAATAACCCCTAGTTAGAATGAGACTCGTAATGACCCACTAGAACAGACTGGGTAAAATAGTTAGAACAGACTGTAATAACTCCCAGTTAGAACAGACTGGTAATAACTCCCTAGTTAGAACAGACTGGCAAGAACTCCTAGATAGAACAGACTGGTAATAAATTAGAACCAGACTGGTAATAACTCCTAGTTAGAATGAGACTTGGTAATGACTCCCTATTAGAACAGACTGGGTATAACTCCTAGTTAGAACAGACTGGGTAATAACTCCTAGTTAAAAGACGCAATAACTCCCTAGAAGAACAGACTGGCAATAACTCCCTAGATAGAATGAGACTGGTAAACCAAAAAATAACCCAGTAGAAATAATAAGTAATTATCCCTATTGTGAACAGACTGGTAATAACTAGTTAGAACAGATTGTAAAAGCTAGAACAGACGGTAATAACAGAAGGTATAACTCCAGTAGAACAGACTGGCACAACTCAGTTGTTTGAAATGGAACAACTATAGAACAGACGAAAACTCCCAAAAGAACAGACTGTAATAACCCCAGTTAAGATGGTAAAACATTAAACAGAAGTAATAACTCCTAGTTAGAACAGACTGTAATAATCCCTAGTTAGAACAGGACTGGTAATAACTTAAAGAAAATGGTAATGTAATCTAGTTAGAACAGAAAAAATAGAACAACTGGTAATAACCCAGGTTAGAACAGACTGGGGTAAGTCAACCCCTCAGTTAGAACAGACTGGGAATAACTCCCTAGTTAGAACAGAGACTGGTAATAACCTATTAGAAACAGAGAAAACAAAAAAACAGACTGGTAATAACTCCCTAGTTAGAACAGACTGTCACAACTCTCAGTTAGAACAGACTGGTAATAACCCCATAAAGAACAGACTGGTAATAACTCCCTAGTTAGAACAGACTGGTAATAACTCCCTAGTTAGAACAGACTGGTAATAACTCCCTAGTTAGAACAGACTGGTAATAACTCCTAGTTAGAACAGACTGAAATAACTCAGTGAACAGACTAATAACTCCCTAGTTGTGAACAGACTGGTACAACTCCTAGTTAGAACAGACTGGTAATAACTCCTAGTTAGGAACAGACTGGTAATAACTCCCTAGTTAGAACAGACTGCAATAACTCCTTAGTTAGTGACTGGTAATAACCCCCAGTTAGAACAGACTGGTAATAACTCCCTAGTGAAAGCAGACTGGTAATAACTCCCTAGTTAGGAACAGACTGGTAACACACCCACAGTTAGAACAGACTGCAATAACTCCTAGCTAGAACAGACTGGCAATAACTCCCTAGTTAGAAATAGACTGGGGTAATAACTCCCCAGTTAGAACAGACTGGTAAATTACCCTTTGCTAGAACAGACACTGGTAATAACTCCCAGTTAGAACAGACTGGTAATAACTCCATTAGAACAGACTGGGTAATAACTCCTAGTTAGAACAGACTGGTAATAACTCCCTAGTTATTTGCAGACTGGTAATAACTCTAGTTAGAACAGACTGGTAATAACTCCCTAGTTAGAACAGACTGGTAATAAACCCTAGTTGGTAATAACTCCCCTAGTTAGAACAGAATGGTAAAATAACTCCCTAGTTAGAACAGACTGGTAATAACTCCCCTAGTTGAGAACAGAGAGATCATAATAACCCCTAGTTAGAACAGACTGGTAATAACCCCTAGTTAGAACAGAGACTGGGTAATAACTCCCAGTTAGAACAAGACTGGTAACAACCTCAGTTAGAACAGACTGGTAATAACTTCCTAGTTAGAACAGACTGGTAATAACTCCTAAAGAACAGACTGGCACAACTTCCCAGTTAGAACAGACTGGTAATAACTCCCTAGTTAGAACAGACAACCCCTAGTTAGAACAGACTGGTAATAACTTCCCTAGTTAGAACAGACTGGTAATAACTTCCTAGATTAGAACAGACTCAGTAATAACTCCCTAGTTAGAACAGACTGGTACACCCCTAGTTAGAACAGACTGGTAATAACCCCCTAAAGTTAGAATGAGATTGGTAATAACTCCTTGAAGTTAGGAACAGACTGCAATAACTCCCTAGTTAGAACAGACTGTAATAACTCCTATAGAATTGACTGGTAATGTCCTGCTAGAACAGACTGGTAATAACCCCTGAAAGTTAGAACAGACTTGGTAATACTCCCCAGTTAGAACAGAGACTGGTAAATAACTCCCTAGTTGAATAGACTGGTAATAACTCCTGCTAGGAACAGGACTGGTAATAACTCCCAGTTGAAACAGACTGCAATAACTCCTAGTTAGAACAGACAAGCAAATATTCCCTAGTTAGAACAGACTGCTAATAACCCCTAGTTAGAACAGGACTGGTAATAACCCCCCTAGTTAGAACTGACTGGTAAATAACTCCCTAGTTAGAAACAGACTTGGTGAAATAACTCCCTAGTTAGAACAGACTGGGTAATAACTCCTCGAGTTAGAAACAGACTGTAATAACCCCGTATAGAACAGACTGCACAACCCTAGTTAGAACACTGCATAAATTTAGTTAACAGATGGCACAACCTTCCCTAGTTAGAACAGACTGTAATAATTCCAGAAGTTAGAACAGACTGGTAATAACCCCCTAGTTGGGAGTTTGCACGCACAATTCTCAGTTAGAACAGACTGGTAATAACTCCCAGTTAGAACAGACTGGTAATAACTCCTAGTTAGAACAGACTGGGGTAATAACTCCCTAGTTAGAACAGAGACTGGTAATAACCCCTAGTTGTAGAACAGACTGGGTAATAACTCCCAGAGAATAACCCTAATTAGAACAGAGACTGGTAATAACCCCCTAGTTAGAACAGACTGGTAATAACTCCCTAGTTAGAACAGACGGTAATAACTCCCTAGTTAGAAACAGACTGGTAATAACCCCCTAGATATATAACCTTGGACCAGCGGTTGTGGCTGGGTGCTGGTTCTCACCTCTCTAAAATATTCTTTACCTAAAGACAGTCTGCTAATAATTAAAGCATCATGATCGATTGGATTCGGTGGCATTTAGAGGAAACTGCTATAGTGTAGGTTGATAGGTTGAGGTTAGATAGTTTCTC